>NW_017732089.1:927856-939853 GCF_001890085.2 Hipposideros armiger
CCCAAAGGGGTCGCGACCCACAGGTTGAGAACCGCTGGGCTAGAGCTTCCCACACACTTACTAGCTCTAAGTTTTGGTTAGCACTTAGCCACAAACCTTTTCTTCAGTCCTCCCTCTCACCCTCATCTTGGTGGTGCTGCTGCTGAGGGTAGCTGGGACCTGAGGGGGGCAGCATCCTTGATTGTCTTTCTGCTCTAGGCTTGTGCTTATCAAAGAATTATCCTCAAGTCATCTTACTCTCCTTGTTGATAAAGTTACTCACCCACCCCCTTCCTCTGCTGGGAAAAAAATCTTGAACAGGTCACCATGAAAAGAAAAAAAAACAATCCCATCCAAAAGAACTAAGCTACAGAAGATGCTGAAGGCAACACTGTGCACAGAAGCTTCTCAGACAGGAGCGGGTCTCTTTGGGACTGAGCCATGGTCAGACAACAGAGCTCCCCAATGAAACCTGCCACAGTAAAGCCTCTTCCATTTTATAATTTCAAGCATCCTAAGCCAATTTGTAGAAGTCCAGTCATTTATCTGGTCTACATGTACAGGCAGCAAGGACATTGTGCTGGAGAGTTGGAACCAGGAGGGGAAAGACTTCAGGTCTCACCCTGGCCAAGGACAAGGTCAGATACAGGAGTTGGGGGCCCCACATGTTTGGACCCCACCCTGAACCTCACATCATGCTGATTGGTTGTCAAAGCCAGAATACTTGACTGACTTGAGGAAGGAAAAGCAGCTGGCTTTGGAGAAATGGAAAAAGCAGTAATAGATCCCAGTCTCCTGCCTGAAACCTCACCATAGAGAGGGGTAAGGGAGGTCAGGGGCAGGATTTGGTTCACCGAAACCACAGGGGACTGAGCCCTGCTTTTCTGATTGGATTACCGAGTTAATTGGCCTGAGGACATGTTGTGTAAGCCATTAGCTGCCCCATTTGCTGTAATGCTATTGGAGAGACTGCTTCAGTTGGCTGGGCCATGATGGCTTGGGGGTCACAGGGCCATGAAACAAATGTAATTGGTGCCACCTGGTAACGACTTCCACCGTTTGTACAGGCAGCAGTACCTAAGGGGTTCAGAGTATTTCCCAGGAGAACTTAGTTTTTGATGTGGCACAGATGGCCCCCCGCACTTGCCCTCAGCTGCTTCAATAGTAGGAGAAACCAAATAGGAAGGGACCAGCAAAGAACCAAAGAGAGCTTTGACCTTTAAAAAAGGGCGCCCCGTTAATGATTAAGAGACTCCATAAAATAAGAAAACAGTCTGGGAGGCCAAGAAGTTGATGGTTTCCTCCCAGATTAGGAACTGATATATGGCAGGAATGTTGCCACACAATTGTCAGGGCTGCTGCCTCACTCTTGCCCATCGAAGTAGGATCTGAGCAGGTTTGACGTGGATGCTGTTAGACAATTCCCTGCTCACAGAGCCCTCAGAAGAGGACAGCTACCTGCCCAAGGTCACCAACTGGTCTGGTGGGGACAGAAGTAAAAGGTCCAGTGCCTCTACTGCCAGCCCCAGGCCCTGCCCACAGTCTGCCTGGTTACCTCTCTTTTCTAATTGCATCTAAAGGGGAATATTCTGGGGGCTGAGAAAAGCTCCTTTGCCTTTGGGCCGGAAATGGTCTCATCTATTTGATGGAGCAGTGGGAAAAAGGATAGTTTTGTGTCCCCTCACCCCCACCCCATTGTTTCATTGGAAATGTCTTCATTTTCTTCCCAGAAGATGGACCACGAGAAAAACGATGAGGATAGTCAATTGAGGACATTCTACAAAATACTTGACCAGAACTTCTCAAAATGGTCCAGGTCAGGAAAAACAAGGAAAGACAGAAACTGTCATAGACCAGCGGAGATGAAGGAGACATGAAAACTGTCACATAGTGTCATGGATGGGATCCTGGAACAGAAAAGAGGACATGACTGGAAACACCAGTGAAATCCAAGTAAGTCTGGTTTAGTTAGTAGTAATGTCTCAACGTTGGTTTCTTAGTTGGGACAAATGTAACATGGGAATGTAAGATGTTAACAACAAGGGAAACTGGTGGGCATACAAGGGAGTTTTATACAATCTTTGCAACTTTTCTGTAGATCTAAAACCATTCTGAAGCTAAAAGTGTATACATTTATATAAGATAGGGACTCTTTTTCAAAGCTTCCTGTCTCCTTCAAGAATCTGCTCCATTAATCCACCCCTTCCTGCCTCTGTACTCTGGCTCTGCCACTGTTTGATCCTTTGCCAACACACATGGGCAGGGCTGTCTATCCTAAAACAAACAAACAAACAAACAACAAACAAACCCTCTCTTCCTTCAACCTAACTCTAAAAGCTGCAGACAGCTTAGGTTGGTCACCAACTTTTTTTTTTTTTTAAAGGTTTTTAATTGGGGAATTGGGGGAGGGGAACAGACNCAGGATTTCTGCTTAACATAATAAGCAAAAACACATAACCAAAAATTATTAACCAAAGCAAACCAAATCCCCCAATCTCTCAACTACAATATCAATATTGAATAAAGCATTAAAAAGACAAATATAGAATAACATTTTCTTTAGAAATGCAGAGTGAATACTAAAGTTAGTGGCAAAAAAGAAAAAAACAAAAACAATAAAAAACGCCAAAAAACAAAAATAAAACCCCAAGAAAATAACCAACAATCTTCAGGGGTAAACTTTCCTGCTCAGGAGTGCAAGCTAACTCTAGACCATCTCTCGGTTCCTGCGGATAGCACAGCACAGGATCATACTGAAGATCATGCCAAATATCTGGAAGACAGGAAGGAACAGGAGGAACAGGGTGGCTTTGCGGAGGGGAAGACATGAGTCATTCAGGCCCAGGACAAAGGACCAGGAGAATGATGACCACAAGACCAAATGAGTTCAATGTCAAAGCAGGAGAGACATAGGCTAGATAATGGGAAAGATCACTGACTGGTGGGACTCTGCTAGTCTGCAATCACTTGCTAATGCAAGCTGCACAAGAAACTTCCCTAGGGAACGTGCAGGGGGAGACAAATAAGCTCAGAGCGAAACTGAATGCTCAAATTCCAGATATTCCAGTAGTCCACGTAGGTTGGTACTTGCACTTTCCACCGTTGTGCATTTGTGTTTAATATTCTATTTTAAAACATATTGTTACGTCTTTTACCAAAAGCTGCTCTAAGCCTTTCTTAGATGCAGATGAGAGGTGTAAATAACCACTAAGAAAGGAAGGAATTCTCTCTTTTGGGGTAGTCTTGCAAGGGGCAGGAGGGCTGTGTCCCCTACAGGGTTCTCATTACTCACTCCTGGGGAAAGAGGGGGAGATCCCAGGGAAACCTGTTGACCCTTGATGGTTTCTGGGGGATGATTAGTAAGAGAGTAGATTATTTGAAGTTTTCAGGCTTCCTTCTGGCTGTCCATCCCTGGATGCCTTTCAGACTACAGGAGGAGGTGAAACAATTCCCATCTATGTAGCTTTTACTGAATTACTTTCTTGGGGAAAAAAGAACAGGTGCACGACGAAAACATACTCTGAGGATTATCCCAGGATAACTAACAGGTCTGGGTGATCAGCCTCCTTGCATGATCCCACATCCACGCATGGTCTGTGGACCAGCAGCGTTGGGGTCACCTTACATTTATCCCTGAACGTTAATGGTTGAGAGAATGGATTCTGGAGGTGCGCTGAGTTCAAATCCCAGATGCTTCACTCATGAGCTGAGAGACTTTGATCAGCTTACTCAACCTTTCTGGCTCTCCGTCCTCTATTCTCTAGAATGGGAATGCTAAGTTCCCACCTCATAGGCATGGCGTGGATTCAATCAGTTGATGAATGTGCAGCACTTAACACAGTGCCTGGCCAGAGCACGCACTTAATAAACGTCAGCTACTCAGAGGACCATTCCCTCCCGATGACCCACACACTCACCATCACCACGGCAATCCCGATGCCCACTGCGCCGATGATGTGGAATTTGTTGTGGAAGACCTCCTTGATGGCGTCAGGGCAGGGCTTAGGGGGGCAAACCGAGACCCTGGTCACATACAATTCCTGATTCCTTGCTCCAGGCATACCTTCTCCCTCCCACGGCACCCATTTCACACCCAGAGCATTGATGGTCTCAGAGAAGGGGTGGGGGACAGGGATGTTCAGGTGTCTTGCTTGGCTGGTGGATGGAANACTCACAACTCTTGTCCCTTTCCAACCTTCATCATGGATTGGAAAACCCAAATGCTCATGTACTCAGCCTCCCCTATAACTATGAGTACCTGTGACAGATTTTGGCCAATGATACACAAATGGAAGTTGGCTTCCAGTCTGTTGGGGGAAGCTTTTGCATTTTACCTAAAAGGAGTAGTAGTTTGGGAGAGCATCTGTCCTCCCCTGCTTCCTGCTGTGAATGAAGAGATGCTTAGAACTGTAGCTACAACCTTGTGACCCTGGTGGACAAGCCGAGAATCACAGAGATGCCATCTTTAACTGTGCCTAGCTGCTAAGTCAACACCCGTGTTGCCCCCAGACTTACTTAATATACGAGGAAAAAAATATTATGATCTAAGCAGCCAAACGTGTGCTTAACCTACTCAAGCTACTTGAACTGTAAGGATCAGGGACTGTGGATGGCTTGATTTCACTTACCTATTATTTGTTTCTATTAAGATACATCCTCTGGGTGTTATAAAGCCATTACTCTAGATCCTGAGATCTCTTTGAACTATAATCCTATTACCCAAATTACTGGATATTTCTCAGAGCTTTGTGAAATCTACAATATTTAACAATATTCCAAGTTATTTAAAACATTGACCAAGATAGGGCAAAGCAGGGCTTCCTAGCCTACCAATGGAGACCTGTCTCCTTGTATGGGGTGTTTATACCTGCTGAGGCTGCCTTATTGTGCTGTGTAAGTCCATGCTTTTCCCTCTTGTGCCCATGAAGCTCATGAGATGCCCTAGCCTAACTCTCAGTGAAACAAAAATTCCCTGTACTCCAGGAGTGTCCTAATGCACTAGTTAAAACCCTCTACCCAAAGGAAATAGCAGCATGAAATGAGTGTTGGGATACATGTGGAGTCTTGGCTCCACCTGGCACCACTCAACTCTACTGTAGAGGACGAAATGTGAGATGTGGCTCTTATCAGGAGAATGCCAGGGGTTTGGGGATTTTAAAGCACTTTAAGTTCTTGAAGGGCACCAGGTAAAGTAATAACCTTTTACTATCTAGCTATTTCTTTTCAAGTTTGTTGCCCTGGGCTGCTTTTGAGCCAAAAGGCCAACATACCCAGCTGCCTCTTCTTTTGCTCAAGGAGATTCTTTCTGGACCCACAGCTATTCTTGCTATTGGCAGAGTCTGTTGCCTTTTTGTGACCTAAAACTTCCTAGAGGCCTTTGCTCCGAAAACCCTTCAGGTCCTGATTGCTGTGGATCATCTTGGCTTTGCCTTAACTCCAGAGCTTCACATGGACCTATCTGCAGGAGTCAGGGCAAGCTGGTTTCACTGGAATGATGGCAGGGTAGACCAGCTGGCTCCTTTCCAGGTGTCTACCAACTCTCAGTGACCCCTCATCTTCTATTCCTGGGCTCAGCCTACACAGGTCAGAGGGTGGCCAGGGCTTTATTGTGTGCACCCCTCCCTGCTAGCTGACTGGACAGGGATAGATATTTGACTGAAACTGGGTCAGATTTTCTCTCCTAAAGCTTCAAATGGAGCTAATGGAGGTTGTNGATGCCAGATTGCCCTTCAAATACAGTGGCTTGGTTAGTGCAGTAACAGCGTGTCCTGTGTCTTCTAAACAACGCCTGAGTCAACTGCCAAAGGAGTCTGGGGCCATCCACCGGAGTTCCCAGCCTAGGAGGGATTGGCAAATTGGTTATATTGGTTCCTCCCCCCAAATGATGGTTCTAAATATGCCTTGGTTTGTGTGGACACTGCATCTGGCCTAACCCAAACTTTCCCCTGTCACAATGCAAACCAGGCTGCCACCATTAGGAGATTAGAGAAGCTGAGAACCATGTACAGATACCTTCATCGAATAGACAGAGATAGGGAATCACATTTCAAACGTCATGATATGCAAGACAGCAAAAGAACCTGACATTGAATGTAAGGTCTATGCCCCCTATAACCCGCAAGCAGCAGGTTTCGTAGAAAGGAAAACTGGAATATTAAAGCAGCAGATCAAATTATTAACAGGTGAGACCACCTTGGCTGGGTGGACTAAAGTGCTGTTCCAGCTTTAATACATTTTAATGATCAACCAGTAGGGCCTGTTGCCCCATGTGCCGGCCTGGGGACACTTGCTATGGTACCTTTCATGAAGGTATGGAAGTTGAGGGAAACAGCCATTGCTTCAACTCCCACCATAGATCAACTTGCTATGCTGCTGAGAACACTGAGCCCCATCAGGCCTGGGAGAGACATTATCTACTGGAATTTGCCATGGGACATCCCAATGAAATGGGTGCGTTACTTTGCACCCCTGGGGAGGGGAAATTATTCAATCTCCACTAGGATCCCTCTGTCCTGCTATAAGCTGGACCTGGGGGAACGCACTACACCTGCAATGGAACATGCACCAATGAAAGAGAGGAATAGATGGGGGTCCTGGTCTGGCATATCCCATCCCGAGTCCATCTCCTCCTGCCTGACAGTGCTGCCTTCCCGAGCCAACATGTATCCTACATACAACCAGATCAAGTTCTTAAAGCTGCCGACCTCCTCTCCTCAAGGCTATGTTTGGCATGTTCTGTTTTCTACTGGTATGGCCATTTGGCCACCGTGTTTGTCTCTCCATTTGCCTGGAGGACATTATAGCACACAAGAAGCCCTTACTAAATTCACCCAGCAAATGATAGCCAAGGCCTGTCCTTACCAAACACTGAAATGTCTCTAATGAGAAAAGCTGTCCTCCAAAATAGGATGGCCTTGGACATTACTACTGCCTCCCAAGGAGACACCTGTGCCATTATCCAAACGGAATGCTGTGCGTTCATACCTGATGAATCTACTAATGATCAACTTTATTAAATTACATGAGGATGCAAGTAAACACCCTGAGTAATCTGACCTCTAATCTAGGGGACTTAGTAAATCAGTGGTTTGGATCATGGGGCTCTTGGTAGAGAAAATTGCTACTTGTTTTGGGAATCATCTTAATCTATGTTTTCTCTTGCATATGCCTATAGTGTTGCTGTGGTATCTGCGTGCAATGCAGCCAGATAGCTGCCAAATGAGCCACCTCCATGCTAGTGAAACCCTTGCTGATCATTTGGGGCACATTTTGGAAAAGGGGTGTGTGTGTATGACAATATAAGAGCTGGTCATGAGAGTGGGATGTTGGAGGAGGTTATTGAGAGGATGTTACTGCTGGTTGATCCTTGAGCTGAATTTTACCTGGGAAGCTCTGTGGAGGTTTCAAACCAACAGTGTCCTTGTAGGGTGTGTCAGAACAGCCCTGCTGGTCCCTCACTGCCTTGCTTGGTAAGATCACTTTTGGCTCCTTGGAGCCTCTCAGAGTAGTGGAGATTCTACACTGGGATAAGATCAGATCCTGGCTGCATTGCCACAGGGGAAGCAGATGGGTTGGGGTAATCAAATTTAAAAGGAAAGAAATTCAATTAGCTCTCTGGGGGTTTACGGGCCAATGTTTGAGTGAAAATTATTACATTAGCTGCTCAGGCCTCTCCAGCATTAAAACTGAGTGTGGATCAGGGTGGGCTAAGGGGTGGGAGAGAACTTAGTGGAATGAAGTCCTTAAACTCTGATGGTCCCTGGCTTGGGATCCATGGACTTGCAGCTGACTCTGCCATTGACTTTCAATTATTCACAAACCCTCTCTATAAGTTCCCTTTCTCAAAGACCCACATGCATAAATCCTACTTGTCTTGGAGTATGGTCACACTTATTCAAGAACACAACTCAAAAGGCATATTTACTCCAAGAATTCCACTGCAGGCTTCCTTAGAGTGTAAAGACTATAGAGCAGGGGTCATCTAGGGTGGCCGTCCCAGGTGGTCCTTGAGCCAGTAAGCTCTAACCAGGAAAGGTGTCCCAGGAAGTTCTTTCTGCCTAATTTCCTGTGCTTGGAAGGCCATGAGGGTCAGGAACATTGATATTGCTCCCTTAGCCACAAGCACTGGGGATTGGGGCAGAGGCATTGTGCAGAGCTGGGACGAGCCACTGTTTCAGGTCTCTGCTTGGCCGCTTGCACAATCCAGACTAGAACACNACAGCGTGTGTGTGTGTGTGTGTGTGTGTGTGTGTGTGTGTGTGTGTGTGAGAGACTGTATCCCATCCCTTAGGTGGAAAGAACCATGTCTGCCTGTGGGACAAATCCCACTTTGAAGAAAATTCCTGTGATGGCAAACAAACTGGGTGGTCTTGATAAGGCCCTGTTTCCTCCAGGTCCCTTCTTCTGTAATATGACCTAACTGGTTCTATTTTTTTTTTTTTTTAAAGGACAGAATACTCATTAGGCTTTCTCTATCCAGCTGTCTCAGAAAGCCCAGAACGTGGAGAGCAGATCATTCTCTACAGTGGTTTCTCTTTGAGGCCAACCTCAGACTCAGGGTCCCATCCGCCACTTTGGCAGGGGTTGGAGGTGGACAGTGGTGACAGGATGGGGTTGGGGAAGGAAGGAATGTTTTCTTTCCTACGTCCCTTTGTCTTCCTGGAAAAGCAATGGCTATTTGGTTACTTTGGTGAGCCTGTGATCAAAGAGACACTGCAAAATTTTTCAGTAAGGGGCAGGTGGCAAAATAGAAAGAATGGCGAGCATGAAGCAGGAAGCCCTGGCTGTCACCTGTAACTTGCACACCTGTGCCACCCAGGGCCTGGTTTACATGAGGTGGTTGTCAGAATCACCTGGGGGACTCGAAACACGCGCCAGCCTTGATTCTGTTGCACACCTCTGTCGGGAAGGCCAGCGGAAGGGCGTGAACTTGGGTCTAATTTTGGTGCTGCCACCTAGGAGCTGCACGACACTAAGCACTTTCCTTAGCTTCTTTGAAACTTAGTGTTCTCATTGGTTAAAAAAAAAGGTATGATGCCCATCATGCCTCTGACTTAGGTTGAAGGTGAGGATTAAATGAGGTGATGCACTGAAAACCATGCAGTGCTATAGCCAGCCAGGTTCTGTAGGGAAAAAACTGAAAACGACAATAATAGTAGCCCTTGAGAAAGACATGAGACGACAGTGGGGCAATTCATGGCACTTGGCGGACGTCAGTTGTGTGTCCTCCTATGATCTGAGATGGTGGCTGGGCAGGAGCGAGGCAATTTAGGACACTGGGGTTCTGTTTCTGGTTTCTGTGAGTTAGTGTGAGTGCTGTGTGGTGGGGGAGGTGGATAAATTTACCTTCTTCACACCCGTATGCTGCCGCTGCCCCTTGGAGCTCTACTAGGATCAGATGGGAGTGGCCAAAGAAAAGTGGGGAAGGAAGGTTAAAGAGAGCCTGTTGGCCAAGACTGGAGGCCTCTGTCCTTCCTTGGATCACAGGCTGCTTCTGTGGGCGAATTAAGTCTGTACAAAGGAGTTAGTAAAGGAGCCGATCACAGAGAGGTAGGGGGTTTTACTTCTTGCATTCCTCCCTTCAGTACGGTATGTATTAGCCCTGGATTTTTTTTTTTTTTAAATGTACTTGACTGTGGAGAGCTCTTGGCATAGTTGCCCACGGCACCCAGGAAGTCAGCAGGAGACTGAATACCGAGGAGGCACGTTTACACTAACCAGCCTTTTCTGGGCCCCCAAATACCAGCCACGCTTTAAGAAAACCTCAGAAGTAGAGATAAGAGAATCTATGTTCACACAGGCTTCAACAGTTAAAAACAAGTCAGGCCACCCAGACCTGTGGGCTCCGGGCCTCACCCATCTCCATGGCAACCCTGGCTCACCACTTAATGCCAAGCCTCTGATGGGTTGATTCACTGTCAGGAGGCTGGGCCGGGCACTGCCAGCAAGAACAGACAGGCGCCCAAGCCTCACTGCCTCTTCTAATCCTGTCTTGCATCCCCCTCCCCCAACTCCGAATGCAGGCTGGCGCTGTTGTCTTCGGAAGGGCAAAGCCACTTCGGTAGGCAAGGAGCAGGGGTCTCCGAGTCCTCCCTTCCCCAGCCCCACCACACAGCGAAATGACAAAATCCAAACTCTGTTCAGCAGAAAAGACTGCCATGACTTGCTTTCATTGAGGATCACAAGTAAACCCTTAGTTCATGGCAGAATTTAAAGATACCAACCAGGTAACTTTAGTTTTATTACAGAAGAGTTGAAAAGCCCCAGAGATCACAGCGCCAGACAACAAGCCCCTCCTGGAGTAGGATCATCCTGGGGGCCAACTTCTGCTCTAGGGGCTTCTACTGAGCTCCCCATCTTCAGGAAGTGTGCAGATTGATATACACTGGTACCTTCAAAGTCTATTGGGAAACGTTTCTCCAGGCTAGTGGTTCTCCATGTGTGGTCTCCAGACCAGCAGCATCACCTGAGAACTTGCTAGACGTAAATTCGCTGTCCCCATCCTAGACATAATGAGGAACTTGAGTGGGGTGGGGTCCAGTCAGCTGTATTTTAACAAGTGCCCCCAGATTATTTGGATACTCATGCAAGTTTGAGAACCATTGCTCTAGGCCTTCATTTAAACCCTGAACAATCGGGAAGGCATGGAAAAGATCTCTCTGGGGGTTNAACACTCAGTGATGTGCAGGGCCCAGCCAGACCCAGGCCCACTCAGGTGACTGGTGTTCTAGTGTCACTTGCATCATCCTCTGTTCCCTGGGTTTCTGCAAGCAAAAGTCTTCAAAGCTGTGCCCTTTCCCAGCAGGGGGTCCAGCTGCAAAGGGTGCATTTCCTCTGTTAGAGCTAAGGGGGCAGTGGCCACTGGCCCCCCAGCTACAGATTGCTGTGTCTCTTTGGGATTGTGCCTTCAAATCCCTATCCTGGTCACTTCAGGTCGGATCACTGGCCATCAGGGGGGCCCTGCAATGACCTGGGGGACCTGAATCCTCCGAGCTTCCCAGAGGTAGGCCCACTGTGGGTTCGCCACTCTGCATGACTTTCCCACCTATCTTCTGCTGGCTGGGGCCACCGGTGCTTGGGGCTTCTCTGCCCTGACTACAACTTGGGTGAAGTTAAAGGCCCAAAGAGCCTCCACCCCACTGCCACCCAAGGGGAATGTCCAGTCCGTGGAGACAATTTCTAGTCCTGCATGAAGAGTCCTACACACAATTTTGCACAGGTAACACAAGCAGCAGCTTTCACAGGCCTGGGTTCAAATCCTGGCCCTGCCTCTTGAGGGGTATGTGGTTGGGCAGGTTATTTAACCTCTCTAGGTCTAGGTTTCTTCAGTGATGAAATGGGAATCATTCCATGTTCCTTAAAGAGTTACCACGAATACATTATATAACACGTGTGAGACAGTGAATGACACGCAAAGAAGGGGTTCAAAAATGTGTGCCTTCCTCCCAGTTCTATCCACTTACCAATGAGATTCTTACCTCCCACATCTAAAAATACATAGAATTAGCCAGAGTCCTATTTAACCAAAGGAGCCGGGCCCCTCGCAGAGAACAATGGGAGACATGTGCAGCGTGGGGAATCCACGCCAGGGGCTTGCCTTAGGTCAATGGGCCTAAAATGAATGCCAACTGTTCCCACATTCCTTCGGGCAGATCTGCTCTCCCTGAAGAGGGTTTCCCCTTCCCTGGTGTGACATGACATGATATGACACGTCATGACGCAGAGTGGTCTCGGTTTCCCCTCAGGACCCGCCCCCACCCTCCTGTCCCCATTGCTGTAGCTCCGCAGGGCAGCGTTCCAGCCCTGCCACAGACTCATGAAAAAACACGCTGTTGCTAAAACAAGTCAGGGCACTATGGAGACCTGCTCCCTGAAAACTGTGTGTAGTTTTAAAAAAAAATATACATTGTGTTTTTCTTTCCCTCACTTTCTTTCTCACAATAGGGAGACACACCCTAAAAAAACCCCCAACTAACGACAACAACAAAATTAATAAAAGCAGGGAAACTATCCACAGAG
>NW_017732089.1:947793-961358 GCF_001890085.2 Hipposideros armiger
GTGAGCTTTCTCTGAACTCAGGGTTCCTGTGCTTGTCAGGGAGAGCTCACAGACTTAGCCCAGGAGGGAGCAAAAATTCACCATCCCCCTTTACACTGTGATCTGGGGAGTGTGGGCTCAAAGGCCCTGCCTAGCTGATCAAGCCATGGGGACTGGGTCTAGGGAACACCTTGAACTGTTGCTTGGTAACAATTAAAGGGGACGATACAGGACAAGTAAGCAGAGAGGAAGCAAGAGAGACATGGGTTGGACAACTCCACCTTGAACCCACTGAGCCTGGGAAGTCACAGTAAACGGTTCAAGTTAGAACCTGCATTTGGCTTCCAAATACACATTCATCACCCAAGTTCAGCCCTGTGAATGCCGAATGCCTCTCCCCACGACGCCTAACTGATTCCCGTAGCCTCTGAAGTGAGGCATTGTTGCTATAAGCTTCCCCCTGATTTCTGCAGTCTGCGTTCTCCTAGGCCAGGCTGCCACTATGTATGAGAGTGGGCTCTTCCGCAAACTATCCTAAATCCTACAAAGAAAACAAAAAAAAATTAAAGAATACATGCAGAGGCTGATGGTCAATGATGTAGGTTATTTGGCTTTAGTGTTGACCTGGCAGGTTTTCCCATCCATTAGCAACCCCTCTAGAGGCTCCGGAAAGGAAAAGAAATACAATAAGTAGCAGTTACTATCTATGCGTGTCCTGCATTATTGACACACTTTATCTCATTTAATCCTCTCATCTCCCTTATTTCATAGACGAAAAAGGCTCTGAGAGGTTAAGCAACAACTTACTCAAAAAGACCCAGCCAGCAGGAGGCAGAGCTCGTGGTGAACCAGGTCCATCGACAACTCAGAGCTCCCCTCTTCCCAGCTGTGCTGCCTCTCTGCCCAGCAGGACAATGCAGCCCCTAAGGCCAGCTCTCCCTTCCTCTCTTCTTCCCATGGTGTCCACAGAGAAGCAATGGTGACTTTGGCTCTAGCCGGCCCCCTCTGGGACCTGCTTCAAGGTGTCAAGAAAGTTCTAGATAAGAGGAATCCAGCCCCTTTTGGGAAGCATGAGTGAGCTGAAGGAGAGATGCTGAGGCCACCCTTCTTGGTTTGGAGGTCGAATAGATTTCTTCTTTCGAGTCCTGTTAAATTCCCGGTTAGGCTCCACAAGGGGAGGCGCTGCCAACTGGGCAGCCTCATGGGGCCATTTCTAGCAAAATGCAAAACTGGTACCTCTCTCCACCTACCTTGCCAAGACTGGGGGGACCTGTGAAATGGGCATTTTGTAGACAGGCAGAAAGACAGGTCCTCTAATTTATCTTCTGAAACGGAGGAGGCCTAGTGGTAAGGTAAAATCTCAGCTCTGAGCAATCCTGTACGATGCAGCGTTACAGAACTGAAACACTAAGCGACGGATGAATGTGCATGTTTAGGGCAAACTCAGTGAACGTTTAGGGCAAACTCAATCTCTGAAAAATCTGAAGGAGAGGTATTATAATAGTAACTCCACAGCAGCTGCAGAAGCTGACATCTGAGCTCTTGCTATGAGCCCATCACCATGACTACAGCTTTACATTAAATATCCCATTATTCCTCCTAATGGTCCTAAGACTTTGGTTGTATTATTACCTTCATTGTGCAAACAAGGAAAGTGAGGCTTAAGGAGAGTCATGAATTTGTTGCCTCCCCACTAAGAAATCTGCATTTCTAATAAGTCAACTTCCCTCTCTCCCAACAATCACTCTGTGTGTGTGTGTGTGTGTGTGTGTGTGTGTGTGTGTGTAATAGTAGTAGCAGTAGTAGGACGACTCCCCTGCTACAATGTGCTGCTCTTTTAACACATCATGGCAAGTTGGGAGGTCAACAATGACAATAAAATCCAACCATCCTGGAGAAGCCAGGAGCTAGGTCCTTGGAAAGGCTAACTTCTGTCTCCTGTGGCTATTTAGTGCCCTAAACACTGAGGTTATGGCACCTACCCCACCACCTATATAAGTCAACATTAAAAAAAAAAAATCAAAATTGTAAAATTAGTATAAAGAAGTTTTAAAAAGTGCTTACTTTCCCCATGATTCCTTGGGCTTGCCTGCATTGCTGGTGTCCTAAGCACATGCTCCGTCTGCCCCTGACCCTGTGGCCTACCTTTCTGGGGATTCTAGTGCACTTGGGGGCCTCCTAAGGGGCGGGGTGATGACAGATCAATAGCTACAGCCTGTGGGCGCCATCTTCTTGATAGGCCTGGCTCCTGTGTTTGAATGTTCAAGCCTGGTTCTCAGGCCAGTGTGGGGCTAACGAGCACATTCCCTGTAGGAGCAAGTGAGAGATTTCCCAGGGAAAAGAAAATGAGGGGAGACGAGTTCCACTGTAAAGCTGTGCCCAACTCCTTCTGGAGTTCTCATGGGACTGCCTGATACCCTTTGAGTAATTATGATCATCTCTGTTTAAGATGAGGAAACAGGCTCAGAGAGGTAAAATATTTTGCCCAGGGTCACAGAGCAGGTCTGGAGAACTCAGCTGTCAACTCTCCTGCCACAGCACAGCACGTGCCCGTCTCATCCCTGATAAAGGGAGGTAGCTTGCTCTTCTCTCTGGGTGTGGCACAGGGTGAAGGGCCTTGTAAGCTTTTTCTCAGCACACCTTTAAGGAAATGAGGCAGCAACCTGGTCTGGACAAGTTCAAGAGTCAAGAAATCCTCCTTTCCAAGGACAAAGTCAGCATCATTTAAAAACCAGAGTACTTATTTTGCCTAAGAGGAGTTTCAGCTAATATGATGGTGTTAAGTAGTTTGGGGCTGAGGGGTTGGGAGGGAGGGCCTTCTGCCCAAGGTAACCTCTTTCTAAACAAGAAATCTCATTTCAAGTTTCCACTGCCTGCTTGCCAGACGTGTACCATACGCTAGCCAGCCCATAAATCTGTTTTCTGCTGAAAGCAGGCATTCTGATCTTAACCAAAATTATCTGATGTGGGAGATTGTTTTGGGGAAGTTTTGCTTTAAACTCCAGACTATCACACATTTGTTTTCTATTGTGTATGCCTCATTAAGATGTCTGGTGATATCTCTCTCTCTCTCTCCCTCCCTCCCTCTTCTACTCCCTCTCTCACTTACTTATGCACTTTACCCATGTGGACTAGCTAGCTCTCATTCCAGCCATGAAACTGGTTACCAGTTGCTTGCATGGCCCTGATGCCCCCCCCGCCTTTTTTACACCTTTCAAGCAATGCCATATGGTGCGTGGATCCACAGTACGGGCAAAAGTCACTCTCAGCCCTGTTCAGCTAAACGGCCTCCTGTCCCATCAAGGGACATTGTGAGCAACAAGCCAAGCAAGAGGACAAAAATCAAGGTTCTCAAATGGCTGTGTCTCACCTATTACCTGTCCTGTCTCTCTGCCATGACCTCCGCCTTTATTTTAGGTCCCTTTATTAGATAGCGAGCACTCTAGTGTTGGCTATGTCCCATACCCCACCTGAAGCACTTCGCCTGTATCATTTAATTTTCACAATAGACCCATTGCGGAGATGATAGTAACTTCCATTCTTTAGATGAGAAAACTTGGGCACAGAAGTTGAGAAACTTGTCTGAGAACACATGGCAAATAAGTGACTGAGTTAGAACTTGAACCCCAGTCTGAGGGGAAAGCCCAAATTTTCAATCATTTTGCTAAACTGTCTTTTCGATCTGTTTTGTTAATTTCTGAGCCAGAGTTTTCCACTTTGTTTTTTCTCCTTTCTAGCCACATCTGATCTCATTTCATTTAAAAGTGGCATCTTTTATCCTCAAAGGTCCCGAGAGCCCACTTGCAAGCGCAGAGGGCCCTGCTTTTTCAGTGACAGAAAGGCACCCGCAGTGGCAGTCTCTGAGCCTGGCCTCTCTCTGGGGGAGCCACAGGTGAACAAAGGAGAGAGGGAGAGGGAGGGAGGGAGAGAGGGGGAGGGAGAGAGAGAGACAGAGAGAGAGAGAGACAGACAGGCAGACAGACAGACAGACTGCACTTTCTCTTGCTGGTCTCTGGTTTGAGGGCTTCGCCATGCCCTTGCTGCACTGGCCAAAAAATTGGTGTGGACATAAGCACTGATCTTCTCTCTCTCTCTCTCTCTCTCTCTCTCTCTCTCTCTCTCATGGTACTTGACTCATGTGGAACAGCTAGCTCTCATTCCCACCGTGGAGTAACTTGGCACATTTTCTTCTCATCCTAGTTTCACTACAGCTGTAGGCCTGGCAAGTGCAGATATTATTACTGCTGCCCATTAGCCACCATGTCCATAGATGAGGCTGTGGTCCATCAAGTGGTCACTGTCCTAGTATTCCCTATAGGAATGGCCCCAAGGTAGGACCCAGAGCGCCTGCCCTTTCCACACAGCACTTCCTGCCAGCAAAAGGAAAAGGGAATGGGGGCATCGCCACAGGCCTGTGTTACAGCCCTGGGCCCGGATCCTGGGAGACATCTACAAGGATAATGCCAGCTTTCCATAATACTAAGGGTCCCTCTCCAGCACTGGAAGATAATCTAATTTCTATTTGAAATGAGTTCTCTGGTCTCTATGAGACCAGAGGTTATCTGGTGATAGGGACTCAGGATCATAATTTGATTGGCGTGGGGGAAGTAGAGTATAGGTAAATTTTCCCAAGTTTGTAGAAAGCAAGCTTTTAAAAGTTTGAGTGTAATAGTAACACTGAAATCTACTACAGCCCCATATCACAGGAAGGAAGGAGCTCACATTGCATTGGGGTGAGCAGGAGGAAGACTCTTAATGGGAAGGGTTTCCTGTCTCTGGAGTGCACATTTTGCTCTAGGAGAGCAGTTTCTCAGGAGCAGGGCTGCTCGCTGCCCATCAGAGAGGGGCATTGAAGTGAGGTGCGTGTGCAAACTGGCACACTGCAACTGCTCATCTAGAAGGGAAGACGTGATTTTGATTTGAACCTGTAAATAAGTATGTCTTGATCCATTTGGGCTGCTATAACAAAGTACCATAGACTAGGTAGCTTACAAACAATAAAAATTTATTTTTTCACAGTTCTGGAGACTGGGAAGTCCAAGATCAAGGTACCAGCAGATTTGGTGTCTGGTGAGGAGATGCTTCCCGTTTCATAGTGGGCTGTCTTCTTGCTATAATCTCACAGGATGGAAAGAAAGAAGGTGCTTTCTAGGGCCTCTTCTTTTTTTCTTTTTGTAGAGAATTTTTGTAAGAGTTTACTTGAGTCAGACTGTTGACATGCCAAGAAGCAAGATCTCAAATGCTCTAGGGCCTCTTCTTTTAAGGGCACTAATCCTATTCGTGAGGGCTCCACGCTCATGACCTAATCACTTCCCACAGGTCCCACCTCCAAATACCATCACATCGGGACATAGGATTTAACATTAAGAGATTTGGGGAGACACAGTCAGCCTATAGCACCTTATCTTTGAAAAGCACCAAACTTCCATTGACTTGCAAAGCAGTGAGTTCACAAATAAATGAGTTTGCTGATCTTTTCATTTAAAGCTTAAAATCAATTTTATCATCTTTTATTGCTATTGATTTAATTAATGTAGGTTAAAAGGTAAATTAAAACTAAAATGGCATAGGAATCTGTTTCAAATTCAATAAATCCATCTAATTTACTTTATCATATTCTTAACCCCCAGTCAAGGATTTTCTGTTGTGATCCAGTGCTGACATGTGGCTCACACTGGGAGGATAAGCAAAGGGCTGCTTTCTGAGCAGTTTGGAGGTGGGGGCTTGTTAGAAATCACAGGCCACTGGCCTGTATGGGCCTGAGGTGTTCACTGGAACCTTGAATGTGTGTTGGGCACATTTTGAAGGGTTACCTTTCTAATGGAGCCAGCAAGAGTGACCATTTTTGCTCCCTTGCACAAAGCTCGGCAAGAGGATTGAACAAGAAGGACCCCTAAAACTCAGGTTTCTGATTTTTCTCCAAGCTAATAGTCCCAAACCTTTTCTCTGGAATCAAATAAATCTGGCCCCTCTCCAAATCAGTTGGCTTTGTCCACCCCTGTTACTTAACCAGGCTGCATGTCATCTCCTCAGGAGTCCAAGTCTCCAAATGACCCCCTGGAGACACTTCTGCCTTTTCAAGTCCTCAGGGTCAAGGCCAGGGAAGGTCACCAGGGCTTGTAGTCTCCATTTGGTAGAAAGGAGGAGGGTAAGACAGAACTCTACTCTTCCTGAACAAGCACACATCACATACATGATGGGAAAACCTAACCCAAAAAGCAAAACTTGGCTGGAAGCTCATAAAGTTGGATTCTTCATGTGGACTAAAAATACAAAACACTCATTAAATTAATCAAGAGTCAAAGCCACTCCTTGGGCAATGATTAAGCTGAGAGTCAGAGCAAGGATGGGTGGGGAGGCCAACTCTTCAGTCTGGGGCACTCAGGACTCTCTAATGCCTTTCTCAAAGTCCTTCCATTATGGCCCCATGCAAACATGGGATTCAAGACAGAGTGAGAATCGCCTGGAAACCAAGGGAGAAAAACCAATACGTGCTGTTCATAATCTGAGCTCCATGGGCTTCCAGAAACAAAGCAAAACAAAAGGCATAACATATTTCAGGAGGCAGGGCCCATTGATGTCATGGGATTCCCTAAAAAGGATAAGATCCAGCAGTCTAGGATGATGGCATACAATATTTAAAAGCTGTCCAGAACTAAGTAGTTTTTTGGGGGAGGAGAGGAATTACCGGATGGATGTAATTATTATAAAATTATCTCATCTGGAGACAGGATGCTGCTTTCCACAGCTGCATGCCATCACTTGATGGAAAATGAAAATGTCCCTGGACCTGCATTACTTTTTCCAAGCAATGAAACAGGCAAGTGATCTGCAGTCAGACTTGAAAACCATTAATTTCAAAAACGTGTTGTTAAGATAAGCCCTTATGGTCTCCTGAGTTCCCTTAGCTGCAAAGGACAACTCTGGGTAGCTGAGAACATGGGTCCAATCAGCTCTTACCCAGATTTCCAAAACCCAAAACAATGAAGTCATTGCTCTTCTGTGTGTAAGAGTTAAAGACAGGTTTTACTTTTGTGGAAAAGACCTGTGGCAGGTCCAAATAAAGTCCCAGTGACCCCAACCTGGGGGAGGGAGGAATACAAAATATAAATATGCAGGCTTCCTGAAACTATTCTCCTCTCCTCTACCCAAGTCGATCTAGAACACACAGCCACCAAGGAGGCAACAGGACCACAGAAGCCAGGGGCACTGTGACCTCAGGCCCTTTAAACCCTCACAGCCAGACACACCTGAGAAAGACCATCAAGCTTTGTGTTCTTTAGAAGAAAAGGTGCTTTTGTAAGTCCAAAGTGTGTTATTAAGTTCCAACCCTTGCAACCAATTCCAAAAGCCACGCTGCCTTATAAAATGGAATTGAACAGGAAAACAAAGAGACAAATCAAATACAGGGCACACAGCTCTGTAAGAGGAAAGATTCACATCCAGCACAAAAGGAAGATGTGAGAAAGCTGAGTTGTGAGGTCTGTGGCTGCAGTAGAGTCAATTAGCCGAGTAAGTGCTCTGGCAAGGATGGCCTTCAATAGGGCTGCTCATCAAAGCAGTTTCAAATTCGGGTCTTAATGAGCAGCTGCTTCCTTTGAGTATGGAAAGGTGTCCACGGGCCACTTTGAAAAGTAAGGGAGGGAGGGAAGGGGTGGGAGAGAGGGAGGGAGGGAGAGAGACAGAGAGAGAAGAGGAATTCTCCTCACCATCTCCCAAAAAGCAGGAGTCAGATTCTTTGTTGTTGACAACCATTGTAAAAAAGTGGGGAAAGGCCATCAGGAATCTGGGCAGGGGAGAGGGCCGAGTTTCCTTAGCAGATGCAGACACCTGGCCTCACCTCACCTCACCGAAAGCTGCCAGCCTCAGTACAAACACAGCCGGCTTGTCCCAGAGCTCTGGCTGTGCGGGTGCCAAAACCAGGAAGCCATTTTACTCAGTCCTGGCAGTTTGCTCAGCCCAACACTGAAGCCAGTTTCTGAGTGAAGCAGCATGTTGGGTGGGAGGGGCTTTTGCCACCACCATCCCACTAGTTCACACCCTGCCCAGGCCCAAATCCTGATGTTTTAGGGTTTCTCTTCCATGCAGTTTTATTTTCAGAAGTGGGTGGACCCACAGTCAAATGTGTAGCCGCACATGAAATGGAGTCAGTGTCCAATCCAGAGCTGCCAGAATGAGGCTGGCAATGGTGCAGAAAGAGAAGGAAAGAAGGGAGGAATCTGTGTGGATTGGGACTATGCTCCAGGCTAATCTGTGGGGTACACTTCCATACTCCTCAGGGAATTGCTTCTATGCTCCCCACCCCCTTTTTCAACTGGTGAATAACAATAGCTACAGGAAATTTGCTCTGCATCCAGCACTAGCCTGCTAAATGCATCACATACATTCCCCTCACTTCACCTCCCTCCCCCATGGGGCAGGCACCAGCTCCAGCTGGTGATGGGTAAATCCAATACAGAGCTGATGCTCTGACCACTAGGCTGAACGACCACAATGGCTCAGGGCAATGAAAACAGACCACCCCAAGAGAGACCCCACCCAGGGGTAGCAGAGGGAACTGTGAAGTTAACAGGAAAGAGACACAAGATCAGGCCCCGGAGGTCAAGGTCAAGTGAAGCCAAGCCCTGAAGACGAGCCTTGGTACCCACTGCACATTCCATTTCCTGACTCGATTTTGGGTTGTGTGGGAAAGTCCTATTGCTGTAGGCAGTGGGGGTGGGAGGTTTCATAGACTGAGTTTGAAGGGACCCTTTGAGACCCTTTGCTCTAAACTCACTGATTTTACAGATGAGGAAACAGGTCTGGAGCACAAAAGTGACCTGCCCAAGGCTTCAACAGAGGACAGAGCTGGATTAACACCCCGTCTCTGAATTCCCACCCACTCTGTCCATGTTTCCAACTAACCTCNTCCCTGTGGCAACACTGCAGCTACGTATTTATGCTGTCCAACTCCCTCCCCCTCTCCCCCATCCCCACCCACTCCCAACCAACAGCCATCAGTTGCTCCTCCATGTTTCCGAGACCACCTCTGCCCACTTCCCTCATTCATTCAGTTTTTTAGATTCCATCTCCTTTGATTTTAAATGATAGTCTTGCTGGATAGAGTACCCTGGGTTGTAGGTCCTTACTTTTCATCACATTGAATATTTTGTGCCAATTCCTTCTGGCCTGCAAAGTTTCTGTTGAGAAATCAGCTGACAATCTTATGGGAGCTTCCTTATAAGTTGCTAGTTGCCATTCTCTTGTTGCTTTTAGGATTCTCTCTTTATCATTACCTTTTGTCATTTTAATCATAATGTGTCTTTGTTTGGGCCTGTTTGGGTTCCTCTTGTTTGGGACTCTCTGTACTTCCTGGACTTGTGTATCTATTTCCTTCACCAGGCTAGGAAAGTTTTTTGTCTTTATTTCTTCAAATAGGTTCTCAATCCCTTGCTTTCTCTCTTTCTGGTATCTCTATGATGCAAAAGTTATTATAATTGATGTTGTCCCAGAGGTGTCTTAAAGCATCCTCATTTTTGGAGGATTCTTTTTTCTTTTTGCTGTTCTGATTGGGTGTTTTCTGCTACCTTGCTTCCACATTGCTGATTCCATCCTCTGCTTCATCTAGTCTGCTGGTGATTCTTTCTAGTGCATTCTTCATTTCAATTATTGTATTCTTCACTTCTGACTGGTTCTTTTTTATGGTTGTTATCCCTTTTTTATGCTTGCTATCTCTCTGTTGAAGCGCTCACTAAGTTCCTTGAGCATCCTTATAACCATGGTTTTGAACTCTGTCTCTGGCAGTTTGCTTTCCTCCATTTTGTTTAGTTCTTTTTTGGAGTTTTCTCCTGTTCTTTTATTTGGGATGTATTTCTTTGATTCCTCATTTTGGCTGCCTCTCTGCATTTGTTTCTATGTATGAGTTAGATCTGTTATGTTTCCCAGTCTTGGCTAGGTGNAAGTGACCTGCCCAAGGCTTCAACAGAGGACAGAGCTGGATTAACACCCCGTCTCTGAATTCCCACCCACTCTGTCCATGTTTCCAACTAACCTCCATTAGGTTCAGGTGACACCATTTCTTGGGAAAGGGAAGTCCCCTGCTATTCCATCAGTGAGGGGTAGTGAGCAAAGGGGCAGAGGGAGGTGGGGGGTAGGAACTGGGACCTCTCAAGGCAGGCGTAGGATTTGGAGGGATATGGGGGATAGAATGAGAAGACGTTCCTGACCTGGCCCTAGCCCTACCCCTACTTATATAGTTTGAGAGTCCACCACTCTGACATCAGTAAGGGGTTTTCCCTCTCAACTTCTGTGGGGGTGGACAGTCAGGCAGGTATGAAGGAAATACAGAAACAACTGAAATAGAGCTGGGAAGTTAGGATTCCGGGATATTGGAAGAACAGACTGTTGGTTTGGTTTCGGCATCAGAGGCCCTGCTTGGAGAAGGCAGGCAGTGCAGGCTTGGCTGTCACCGAGGGTCCCACAGGGATGAGTGGGGGCCAGGGAAGAGGTACACCCCCACACTCACCCTGCCCCTATAGTCCCACGGCCACTGAGGTGGGCCTCTTCTGTGTGGATCCCTGCCAGACCACCCTCTCCACATCCTCTGTTCAGGAGGTGCTGGTGGCCCCTGGCCTCAGAACTCCTGCTTTTCAAGGCCCACATCAGGTCCCCAATGCCAACTTTATACATTCCTGGTCTCAAGAGAGAAAGGGAAGTGTTGACATAATAACAATCCAAGTAGTTCCTTTAGATCATAACTTCCCTTAAAAGATTTTTGAGAGCTTGTTCTCACCCTCCTTCCATTCCCACCCAGCTGGGTACGGATGGTTGTGGTGGAATGTGCACTGGACTTGAAGCCATCCAGATCTTCTTTCAAACTGACTTCTAATGCTATCCTGCCACATGACTCTGGATAAGTCACTTACCCTCTCTGGGGACTAGTTTCCTGGTCATCAGTAAAATGGGGATAATGCTTCCTGCTTTGGCTGTATCACGGGGGCTCGGGATTTTGCAGACTATAAAACGCTACACGAGTGGATCACAGTATTCCTTTATTCCATCATCTCTTAGGGGATGAGGGCTTCATCTCTATAGGGACCTTGATACAGGACCACTGAACAAATGATTCAGGAAAATGTAGCTACTGTTTATCTCCCACATAAGCCCATTACCAGGTCCCCTTGTTGGTTTTGTGATGGACAAGACTAGATTAAGGGAACCGGGAGGTTATATATAGTACTGCTCGGTCTCTGTAATCCTGGGCAAATCACCACCCCTCTGGTTCTCTGCTTTCTCACTGTGAATAATCTCTAAAGTCTTTTCTAGCTCTAAACCCAAACATTCCCAAAGTGAGTCATTTCTGTTTCAGATGGCATACCTGACCAGCAGCACCCAGTCTAGGCAGGGGCAGCTCTGAATATGGGTAGGGTAGCAGGATGGAGACAGTGAGGCCGAGCAGATACTGGAGTGGTTCTGGGAGCCTTCCATCAGGCTCCCACGGGTGCCACGGGGAAGATGGGGCTATGGAGGCACACTGGTAGTCTGTGGTTCACCCAAGCCCCAAACCCTCATGCAGCCTAGGCAGAGGGCTGAGGACTAACTAACAGACTGGCAGGAGAGAGACTGCAAGGGAGGGGAGAGGAAAACTGCCCAAAGGACAAGGGTGGGGCGGGGTGGGGTGAGGCGGGCCGCCTTCGACATTCTTTTCTAGTGCTGGGGGTTGATGAGAAGAGGAAGCCAAGCCTGCAAGCCTGGCAGCTATCGGGGCTGGGTGCTGGGAACTGGGCATGGGAGGGGATGAAGGGTGCCCACCGCAGGAGGGTCTCCCTAAAGCAGGCCAAGGGCTGGGCACGGGCACACCTATGTGTTATCCATACTAGCACATGTGTTGGGTGTGGTGACTCAATATCTTACCCTGTCAGCTCTGGAGAGAGGATTAAATTTCAGGAGATTTGCCCGAGGTTTGTGGGGATCTCAGAGACCAGCTCCAGGTGAATAAGTACATTTTTTATAATAAGCCTCTGGTGGCATGCCCGTTTTTACGGCCATCTCTCTTGCGTGGCACAGGGGCTGCCTTTCCAAACTCCTTTCTGACTGCAGAGAGGCAAATACTGTCCATCTATGTGCAGGGGATGTGGCCCTCAAAACCAGAACACAAAGGTCCCCTATTCCTTGTGTCTGACTCGGGGTGGTCCCTTAATCCTCCAAGGGAAGGGGAGGAGGAGACACTCCCCTTTTCTGCTGCCTCCCTCAGGCTTCCCATTGCCAGGAGGCTGAGTGCGGCCAGCAGCGGGAGTCCTGGAGGACGGCCAGGTGTCCTCTACAGGTGAACATGCGCTCACGTTGCCCTGCCTTGCCACTCGGTGGGCTGGTGGGGGAGGGGGTGAAGCCGGAGGGCCCTGGGGCCGGCACCTGATCTCTCCCGGAAATGGAGAAACACAGACTCATCCCACTAAAAGTGCCGACTGGCATACGCCCCTCCTCTCCCCAACTCTCCCAGCGCTCTCTCCAGTTGAGATACTTATCGCCCTTGAAAAAAAAAATCAAGACAAGCTAGTCTTTCAGGTAGTTCCGAGGGAGCTCGGACTTTCTCACGGCGGCTCAGAATAAAAGTTTGAGAGAATTTAGGGGGCTGAAGGTTCCTCCTCGAGGGTGGAGGGGGGTTGTCCCGACTCTCACTTAGGGACGGGGACCCGGGCACCCGCACTCCTTCCTCTCCAGCGTAAAAGTGCCAACAGTTCTGGCGGAGCTCTCCCCCGAGCCACGGAAGTCCTTTAGGGAGCTCACATCCTCACATCGCGGCGATGCCCCTTGTGAGACCCCCACCTCGGTCACGAACTGCACTCTTCGCTACGGTCCTCCTTGGCCAGGGCCCTGAGTTCCCAGGAGAGGGGTGCTCCGTGTCTCCCTAGCAGTTCCACTCCCTCTCTCACCGTACTCAGAGAGGCAGACACAAACCCCAGCCCACACCCTTAGCGAAGGAGCGGCGGGGGGCCGGTCTCTACGCCCCAGCGCATTGGAGACCCCGCATTCTCCTGCCTGCCCGCCTTCGGGGAGACCCCTACAAACGCACCCGCCCCGCCCGTCTCCGGACCCGGCCGAGCAGCCAGCTGGCGGCCGCAGTGCCCTTTCTCCTCTGCCCAGAGTCTACCCGGCAGGCAGTTTAAGTTACCGGTACTCGCGACTGCGGACAGGGTCCCCGGGGCGGACAGGTGGCCCCGGAGAGAAGCGCGCGGTCGTCGCGCTCACTCACCCAGAAGATGAAGTTAAAGCCGAAAAGCAGGTATTTGATGCACTTAGTGCCTCCTTTGACCGGCATGGTGCGGGCTGGACTGTCCTGAACTGCACTGGTGTGGGACCGGGGCGCGCGGCAGGGACGGGCGGGACCAGGTTGGGACCGACGGGCTGCTGGCTGCTGGCTGGCCTCAGGCTCGCACTTTTAAAAAAGTGCCACTCCTTACCGAGCACGGTCGGCTGTGGTGCGCATGTGCCGTGGACCCCGCCCCAACCCCGAAGTGACCTGCCCAAGGCTTCAACAGAGGACAGAGCTGGATTAACACCCCGTCTCTGAATTCCCACCCACTCTGTCCATGTTTCCAACTAACCTC
>NW_017732089.1:961397-963591 GCF_001890085.2 Hipposideros armiger
ACCCCGCCCCTCCCTCACTTCTTCCTCCCATAGTCTCGGGCTCAGCCCGCTCTCCATCGAGTTGGCAGTCCCCTTCTTACGCCATCCACCCGCTTTCCTCCCAACCGTCCAAGGAAGGGTCTTTCCAGGCTGCCATTCCCTGCTGCTTTTACCTGCTTTTAGCCTCGCCGTTCCGGTTCTCGCCTCATAGAGGCTGGGCTTCCCACCGAGACCTCTACTTTGGGAGATCGTCTCCGGGTCAGGTTGTCAGGGCACAGACCTCTTACCCAAGGCCGGCTGCCCGCACAATGAGGGCACTTCTGGCTTTGGCCTCGATTTGAAGGGAAGCTACCTGGCTTTGTTTCTCCCTGGGTGGCCCCGTGCACACCTTCACTCTTTGAGCACGCTTGTATTTGGCACCTCATGTGAAGTAGGAGGAATTAGAAGCTTGCAGTCCAGGTGGGAAGATAGGTCGGCAGCTGACCCAAGTAATTCTAAATGCCCATCACCGAATAGTAATATGGCTGAGGGTTGAGCAGTCCGGGAGCGTTTTCTGAACTTGTGGTTTAGATGCTTCGAAAGAGGAAGATAGAGTTTGTTGACGGGCTTTTCTCTTCCCTCTACTCCACACCACCCACCCGCTTGGACTTCGTCCACTACTCTGTCTTTAATGATCTGGATGCTGAGTTCTGGTCATGTTTTTCCTCCGCTCAATGGTCTCTGTAGCTCCCCACATTCAATGACCTAAGTGGAAATTCCTCATCTTGCATCTGTAAGGAGCCACTCTGCTCTACCCAGCACCCCACACCTTTGCTGGCCCAGCTCTGCATGTGCCAGTGGTGTGTGCCCTGAGGCTGGTTGGCCCTCCTCTCTTCACTTGCAGAGATTCTGTGGCTCTTGAAACATTTCTGTCCGGTTTCTCACCAAAGGATGAGGAGATTTCCCTTCTTCTGATGCCTCAAAACCCCTTTGTATTTTTTTCAAAATAAAGTTTCCTTTAGTGTTCTTTTTTATTTTATTACAAAAGCAAAACATACTCAATACAGAAACATCAGAATAGACCACGCAAAAAGAATGTAACTCAAAATTTCACCCGTCAGAAACAGCTGGTGTTAACACTTTGTAGATCTTATTTAGCTGTTTATTTTCATTGTTAGATTTATCTCGATTCATTCATTCAAAAACACTTTTCACTATCTATTTATGAAGGTGTAGCATTAGCAGCAGGAAGGAGCTGATCCTGTTTTTGACCTTAGGGAGTTCCTGGTCCACATGGGGCGGGGAAGGTATTCGGGCAGCCTGGCAAGGGGATTAGAGTGTTATATATACTGTGTGTGTGTGTGTGTGTGTGTGTGTGTGTGTGTGTGTGTGTGTGGTGGGGGGTGGGGTGGGCTAAGGGAGCTCAAAGGAGGGGCCTTTGACCCAGACTTGGAAGCAATGCAGCAGAACCACAAGGAAAGTTGTTGCATTGCCAGAGAAACTTGGGTGAAGCCTGGGGCTGGGACTGTCTGGGGTCTGGGCTAGAGCTCACAGTGAGGGAAAGTATGTGGGGAGGTGAAGCTGCGGACCTAGCTAGGGGTGGGGAGAGGAGGAGCCTCGTGGTCCCTGACTTTGCATTCGGAGATAAGGGGCCACTGAAGGATTCTCTTGGCTGTGTGATTTAGCTCAGTCCTCACCTGTACTTTAGGTAGTTGGGCGGGGGAGGGCAGGAGGGGTGGGCAGTTGGCTCCTTGAGGGTAAGGACCATTGTTTGTGTGTCCAGACCTTGGCTCAAGGCTTTGAAGAATTAGACTGAAAATTGAGGTGTATCTGGGGACCTGCAATCCGGTGACATGAAGGAAGCAGCAGGAGATGAAGGGGACCTGAGGACTGTGTGGAGATCAGTTAGGAGGCTATTGAATAGTTCAGGTGAGCGACAAAGTGAACTAAGGTGGGGTAATGAGGTAAGATTGGACAGAGTGCGGCAAACCAGAAGAGGGGCAAGTTGTGTGTGTGGGGGGAGGAGGGAGGAACTGGGGAGAGATGGAAGTCAGAGTAGCCAGAGCCAGATTAGGGAGGACTTCGTTCATTTGTGCTTTTTATGTTTCTTGAGAGCCTGCTATGTGTCACGAACTGTACTGTATGCTGAGATGAAATGACTTCTACCCCACATGGAAGACTCAAGGTATAGGGTAGATGAGCACAAGCCCATGGAATCTTTGCCTGGGGGTCGGGG
>NW_017732089.1:968131-972389 GCF_001890085.2 Hipposideros armiger
CCCCCCCCTTTTAAATTTTCAATTACAGTTGACATTCAATATTATATTAATTTCAGGAGTACAACATAGTGGTTAGACATTTATATAATTTAAAAAATGATCCCTCTGACTAATCTAGTACCCACCTGGCATTATACATAGTTATTGCCACATTATTGACTATATTCCCTATGCTTTACTTTACTTCCCTGTGACTATTTTGTAGCTACCAATTTGTACTTCTTAATACCTTCACCCTTTTTCACCCTGCCCCCCAAACCCTTCATGTCATCTCCCCAACAAATCTAGTACCCATCTGACACCATACATAGTTATTATAATATTATTGACTATATTCTTATGCTATACCCTACATCCCCATGACTACTTTGTAACAACCAATTTGTACTTCTTAATCCCTTTCCCCCTTTTCACCCACATTCCCAAACCCCCTCCCATCTGGCAACCATCAAAATGTTTTCTGTATCTATGAGTTTGTTTCTGGTTTGTTTGTTTTCTAGATTCCACATATAAGCGAAATCACATTGCATCTGTCTTTCTCTGTCTGACATACTCTAGTTAGCACAATACCCTCAATGTCCACCCATGCTGCTGCAGATGGCAAGAACCCATTACTTTTCATGTCCAAGCAATATTCTATTGTTTATATGTACCACCTCCTCTTTATCCATTCTTCCATTGACAGACACCCAGGCTGCCTCCGCATCTTGGCCATTGTAAAACAATGCTGCAATGAACATATAGATGCACACATCCCCTCGAGTAGTGTTTTGGATTTCTTTGGAAAAAATGCCCAGAAGTAAGATTACTGGGTTCTTCTTTGTCTCTTCTTATAGACTTTGTTTTAAAGTCTATTTTGTCTGGTATAAGTATGGCTACCCCAGCTTTTTGTTTGTTTGTTCATTTTTGTGAAATATCTTTTTCCGTCTCTTTACTTTCCATCTGTGTGTGTGTGTGTGTGTGTGTGTGTGTGTGTCTTTCAATCTGAAGTGATTCTCTTGTAGACAGCATATGTAAGCGTTTTGTTATCTATTCAACCCTCCTATATCTTTTGATTGGAGCATTTAATCCATTTACATTGAAATTAATTGTTGATAGATATATAGCTATTGTCATTTTATTATTTGTAATTTTGATCTTTTTCTTTCCACCTTAAAGAAGTCCCTCTAACATTCCTTGTAATACTAGTTTGGTAGTGATGAACTCCTTGAGTTTTTTCTTGGCTGGGAAGCTCTTTATCTCTCCTTTGATTTTTTNACAGAGCATGAAACCGCTGGCAGCTGGCTGCATGGGGTGAGACGACCAATAGTGGGTGAGGCTGGGAAGGAAGGAGGGGGAGGAAAACAAAGCAGAGAAAATGGGGTTCCCTTAAACGTGGCCAAGCGCGGCCAAGCATTTTGGTAATGCTTTACCTCAGTCACGATGGTGGGGGCACAGGAGTACGTGAGGCATTGTGGGAAGCAGAAAAGCAGACAATGTCCCATTGTGCTGGACAGCAGAGAGTCCACCCATCTTGGGAGAGCAGGTCTAAGGAAAGAAAAGATTTTATCTTTTTATATTCTAATTCTCCCCCCTCCCTGCCCCCCCATTAACGAACACAAGTTGGGAGGAGTTTAGTGAATGTTTAAGCTTATAATAGTAAC
Organism: Hipposideros armiger; assembly: GCF_001890085.2. Lineage (NCBI taxonomy): Eukaryota > Metazoa > Chordata > Mammalia > Chiroptera > Hipposideridae > Hipposideros > Hipposideros armiger. Next base: position 969,775 of record NW_017732089.1, read on the forward strand.
TACTTCTTAGGGTAATTGCTAGTATTGAATAAAGTAATCCAACAGGGCTTACTTAGTATACAGTGCCTGCCCCAGAGTGCTCAAGGAATGTCGGCTATTGTTACTATTACTTTATTATTTACACTCAAGAAACAATTGTGTGTGTGTGTGTGTGGGGCTATAGTTAGGCACCAAATTGCATATAATCAAAGGAGTCCTTATAGTTGTGAGCAAGGAGATCTGACTTCTATTCTTGGTCCCACCCTTTGGTTTATTTTGGACAAGTTGCAGGCTCTCTCTGGGCCTCAATCTGTACAATGAGCATTTTGGATTAGATGTCCCCTCCATTCTGATATTCCATGGTGCAATAAGCCTCTGGGCCAAAGTGTGTTTGTTACAGGCATTTAGTTCTACAGGCAGCCAGGAAAAGGAAAGATGGAAAAAATATGGTTTGCTTTAGCTGGATAGGGAAAATCTGGGTAAGCCCCTGAGTCAGAGATCACATGGAGGAGGCATGAGGCCTTCCAGGCTTTGTGGTGCTGGATTGGGAAAACTTTTCCTCTCTTCCCTCAGGGCATCCTGTTTCTGGAAAAGACCCCAGTTCAGGATGAGTCCACTTTGGCTCGTGTGCCCCCCCTGGTGGTTAGATTTGAACCTGCAGGGTCCTGGTAAGCGAATGACGCCCCCCAAACCCATATTCCTGGGATTGCTTATCCCTGCTGTGGGAGGCAGGACCCACACTCTTAAGGCCACTAAGGGCCTTCCAGCCACGACACCAATGGCTGTTTTGAGTATTGTTTTCTCCTTGATGCTGCTGCCAACCATCCTTCTTCCTAGACACTTTTCCCTCAGTGTCTCTGGTGCTATACAATCTTGGTTCACTCCTTTCACTTCTAGAAAGTTCTTCATTGCTCCTCTTACTAAGCTCAAATGCCACCACTTCATGAAGCCTTCCTTCACTCCTCCGTGGATTACCTTGTTTAACTCTCTCACGCGTGACTCACTGAGCTCCATCATGATCTCTGTGCACAACCTGGTGGTGAGCTCCTCTAGAGTACACTTTCTCTCGACTAGTCTCTGTGTTCTCCATGGCAGCCAGTCCTCTCCTAGCCCAGAGGAGGCTCTCTGCACACATGTGTGGAAAAACTGCAAGGGAGTGGGTTTTCCTTAGGCTTTAGTTCTCTGCCCTCTGTGCCCTGCTCTCAGGTCTCTGACTGTGCACTCATCCCCTCTTCTTCCTCCCACCATTTCTTTTTTGAACTGACCTCTCTCTAGACCAGTGGTTCTCAACCTTCCTAATGCTGCGACCCCTTAATACAGTTCCTCATGTTGTGGTGACCTCCAACCATAAAATTATTTTCGTTGCTACTCTATAACTGTAATTTTGCTACTGTTATGAATCGTAATGTAAATATCGTTTTGTTTTCCGATGGTCTTAGGTGACCCCTGTGAAAGGGTCGTTTGACCCCCAAAGGGGTCGCAACCCATAGGTTGAGAACTGCTGCTCTAGACTCTTCATGATATCCTAGAACCTGTTGGGCATTTCCACTATAATGCCCTCTCCCTCCAGTATGCTCCCATCCTAATTCCTCAAATCTGTGACGATGTTACCTTACATGGCAAAGGGGATTTTGCACATGTGACTACATTACGGGTCTTGAGAATGGGAGGTTATCCTGGGTCATACTTGTGGGCCCAATGTCATCACAAGAGTCCTAATAAGAGGAGGCAGGAGGTCAGAGTCAGAGAAGGACATGTGAGGGTGGAAGCAGAGATTGGGGTGATGTGGGGTCACATGCCAAGGAACGCAGGCACTTTCCAGAAACTGGAAACAGCAAGGAAATGGGTTCTCCCTATAGCTGCCAAAAGGAACAAACGTACACTAATGACTCATTTTAGACTCTTGACTTTAAGAACTGTAAAATAATATGTTATTTTAAGCCACTAAATTTGTGGTAATTGGTACAGAAGCAATAGGAAACTAATATATTTATCTCAAAATAAACACCAAGACCAGAATTTATAATCTCCGAGGGCCTCCTTACACCCAAAGCTGACTTCCTTTCTCCTTAGCCCTCCCCCTTCTCCCATCAGCTAGCACCAAAACCTCATGTCACTTGTGACTCCTTCTTCCCTGGATCCCACACCTGCTTAGAGAATGTGGTTCTCGATTCCTGGTATTTCTTCCATCACTGCTGGCAGGTACTACGCAGGCTGTCCAATTCAAAGATAAGGAAGCAAGCCTAAGTCAGGAGATAGTGATTTAGTGGCAGACTAAAGATTAGATCTCAGGTCTTCTGATTCCAGCCCCGTGTTGGTTTCTCAGCTTTCATTCCTTCTGCCACCACCCGCGATGGGGGCCTTGTCTTTGTAACTCTTCCTCAGCTCAAACAACTGTCCTACCCTTCTTCCGGTCTCCCTGTCATTTGCCTGTTGAATTTGCACACGACTCACCATGGCTTAGGGCTTGGGCTGCTCTATTCTTGCTCATAACTTCTTTTCACTGCATTCAACCCACACACAGTCAATGTGGAGACCACCCATATAAAGTCTGGAGTTGATGAAGATTTAATGGAGAGGTGGACGAGGGAGGGGTGTAAACTCCCAGACTGGTGAACACCATTCCAAAAATACTT
>NW_017732089.1:978779-980185 GCF_001890085.2 Hipposideros armiger
CGAGCTAGTGAATCTGTGCCCAGGCACTTTAAGAGGACCTCTGGGTTTCCTGCAGCCTTGCATCCCACCAGGATGGTTGGAATCCCCGTTGTTTTTCACAGGCATATGTTGTGGGGGCTTCTTGTCCCAGCACCAGTACTCCAGGTTGGGGAGCCTGGTGTGGGAAGCTGGGGGTCCCTTGCTCCTCCATGGGGAATCTCCATGGCTGAACTATCCTTCCCAATTTTCATCCGCCACATGGAGGTTTGGGACCAGCCCGTTTTGTGTCCCCGCCCCTCTTACCAGCCTCATGTCTTCTTTATATCTGTAGTGATAAAACTTGCGTTCAGCCAGACTTCAGATCATTCTCCACATTGATTGTTTTATAATTTAGTTGTAATTTTAATGGGTTCATGGAAGGAAGCAGGCACAGTGTTTATCTACTCTGCCATCTTGGGTCTCCTCCCTGAAAAACAGTACTTTTGATCCATGGTTGGGAGTTCATGGATGTGGAGGGCTGACTGTATGCATTGTTCTATGTCATTTTGTGTGAGGGATGCTAACCTAAAAATGAAAAGGACTTTCAAAGTGAGAGGCAACAAGCATTTATTTGAGATCAATTAGAATAGCTATTTGAGTCATACTGATTGAGGCAAAAGCCCAAATAGTGTTCTGATTGGGAGACAAAGGCAGTATTATTTATGAGAAAGGGAGCAATTATATCTATGGAAGACATTTCTATTGGTGCAGATAAAAAGCACAGTGATGTTAATTCTAAACAAAATGTTTTTTACTTTCAGTCCAGAAGTCATAATAACTGCTTTCTTGTTATTTTTGCAAACAGGTGTGTTTTTTTTTTAAAGACAAGAATGTAAGGCAGTTCCTCTCACATGGCAGCTCCAGCTCCATTTTAATGTGGCTCCGTTTCTGTTACCATTTACAGGGACTTGAGCATCTGTGAATTTTGGTATCCTCAGAGGGCCCTGGAACTAATCCCCTGTGGTTACCAAGAGATGAATGTAGTTAAGTTTTCAGGGAGTCAAAAGTTATATGCAGATTTTCTGCTGCATGGGGGTTGGTGTACTTAATCCCCATGTTGTTTAAGGGTCAACTGTATTTACAATTCCGTTCCCTCTTTTGGGATACTGTATGCAATCCCACATCTATGGGAGGTTCCCACCTCATTTTTCCTCAGCTCCATGGAGCTCCTGGCTCACCCTCCACTCTTCTCCTTTATATGCAGCCTACCCATCTTTGAGGCCAGCTCGGCTCCCACCTTCCCCATTATCTTCTGTCATCCCAGTCTGCTCTGACCCTCCCTCTCAGGACTCCTGTAGCAACTTCTTTCTGAATCACCCACTAGACTCTGATCAGATGTTTTCCAAGATGGTAATTTCACATCTCATGGATCTTAAAAAAAAAAAAAA
>NW_017732089.1:980635-982130 GCF_001890085.2 Hipposideros armiger
ATGAAGGTGGGAAGCTGTCACTGAAGTCCATTTGGGACCCATGGGAAGGGTTCGGAGAGAGGGAGAATATTGCCTGTAGATAGATGAAGTCTGGACCCCATTGTGTGACACAAGAGGTTTCTGGTAGTTTGGCCAGTGAAGATGTTACCTGCATCTTGATATCTGTCACCTGTTTCCCCCTTCTGACGCCTTACATGCTCTAGCCATTTTGCACTATTTTTCGTTTATTCCTCCTCTCTCTTTTTAATAACTTTTATTTTGGAATAATTTTAGGTTTACAGAAAACTTGCGAAGATACTATAGCTTCCCCTTCATGTTAACATTTTACACGACTATGGTTTATTAGTCAAAACTAAGAAGTTAACATTGGTACAGTACTATTAACTAAACTGAGGATTTTAGTCAGATTTCACCAGTTTTTCCACTAATGTCATTTTCTGGTTCCAGAATCCAAACTGAGATCCCACATTGATTGATTTAGTACTTTGCATTCCTTTTAATTCTCTCAATTCACCAGGCTTGTTCCTGTCTCTCCGCCTTTGACCCTATCATTCTCTTTGTCTACAGTAACTTTCCTGTTCCCAGCAAACTGCTATTCATCCTGCAGCAACCCCTCTTTTAGGTCAGGGATAATGTAGGGAACTTGGTAGGAGTGGGGTTTGGGGATCTGGTTGTCAGCAATATTAAGTGGGGAGAATTGCCACTCCCCCTTTCACACTCAGGATCTCATTGGGCCTTCATTTGGTTTTTATATATCCTTCTTTATGTGAATCCAAGCAAATACTAATACTGTTATTATTCTCCTCTCTCCCAGCCATGGTTACTTAAGGGAATGTGTCACAGCTGACTTTCATGGGACAGTGCAGGCGGCTGGGGGCAGAGCTAGAACTAGAATTCAGGTCTCCTGACTTCCAGTGTCATCAGCTCCCTCTGTCCTTCATGCTTTACCTGTCCCTGCTCTCCCCTCTTGTCCAGTCCAGGTGTGCTTTGGTGTAACACTTGGCTCAGTTTGGTGGGTAAGAAACGTGTAGGGTTTCTTACCACCCTACATGTTTAGAATGATTGCACCATCCTTGGCTTTGGGGACTTTCCTCAGGCTGCTCCAGGCTAGATTGTTGCTAGCGTCCCCACCACTCTTCCACCCACCTTTTCTGTACAGGCCAGGAAACCACCAGAATGTCAGCCCCTAGGTTCCCTCACTCTGTCCACCACTTGGGGCTTGGTGGGGCCTCCCACCATCACCACTGTCCGAGTCCTCACTGCTTGGGGTGTTTTCCCTCACCCAACACTCCTTGGGGCCCTTTGGGATGCTAACTCTCCCTGAAGCATTAGATTTGTATTTTCCTCTAAATTTAACTTTTATGTAGATCATTCATTTATATGATTGAAAAATAAAGGTATAAAAGAGTAGAGAGGGAAAACATCCATCCTGGAAATTATTATTGATGAAGAGAGATTTAGGAGACACATCAACCAAGTGCAAGGTGTGGGCCTT
>NW_017732089.1:982867-991470 GCF_001890085.2 Hipposideros armiger
ATCTCCATTCGACCTTGTTCTCTATCAGTCTAGTTCTCTTCCAATAACCAATACTGGTTTTTATGTATCCTTCTTTATGAAATATTACTATATATTATTACTCACGCCTCCCTCCCCACCTTTATTTTATTTTTTTAGCACCTTGCTACTGGTGCACTTGCTTTACCCTGCTTTACTATATGCATTAGGCAGAATGATGCCCTCCCCTCCCCTGCTCAATGTCCATATCCTAATCCCTGGAACCTGTGAATATGTTACTTTATGTGGCAAAAGGGATTCTGCAGATATGATTAAGGTTAAGGATTTGAGATGGGGAGATTAGCCTGAATTGTCCAGATGGGCCCAGACCCAATCTCATCAAATGGATCCTTAAAATCAGAGAATCTTTCCTGGTTGTGGTCAGAGCAAGGTGTGACAAGAGGTCAGAGAGACATGGCAATGCTGGCTGTGAAGCTGAAGGGAGGGGCCACAAGCCAAGGAAGGAGGACAGCTTCTAGAAGCTGGAAAAGGCAAGGAAATGCGTTTTCCCTTAGAAACCTCCAGAAGAGAAGGCAGCCCTGCTGATACCTTGATTTTAGGCCAGTGAGACCCAAATGTTGGATTTTTGACCTACAGAAATGTAATATAATAAATATGTGTATTCAAGCTTATGGTAATTTGTTACAGCAACAATAGAAATCTACCACATCGTATTTCTGTATGGAGATATTTCTGTATCAGGGTAGAAACTGCAGAAGCATTAGTCCCTCAGTTATACATAGGGTCTAGTGTCTGACAGATCTGGGCTTAAGTCTCAGCTCTGTCACATATTTGCTGTGCAAGTATGGGCAAGTTGCACCACCTCTCTGAGCCTGTCTCTTTGTCTGTAAAAAGGCAATAAGAGCACCTGCCTCATAGGGTTGCTCTGAGGGTTAAATCATATAACACATTGAAAACATTGAGCACAGTGCCTGGCACATAGTAAATGTTCAAAAATTAACAGCTGTTAATAATACTGTTAACCTTATCACTATAACAAGGAGCTTTCCTTGGGCTCTTCGTATCTCATTGGTTTTTCATTTGATTCCTTGTAGATTGAGGAGACAGAACATAAAATATCTCTAGTTTCTGCAGCAAATGGCTCCTCTTGTGAACTTACTTCCGTTTGTGTGCGAGCCCTACTTCCCCTGACAGTGGTCAGCAGAGTGAGGGCGGGGGCTCTGTTCAGTCATCTCCACACTGGGTATTTAGGATTGCATACTGCCTGAAGGATTGATCCATTAATAGGCAGCTTCCTAGAGATTGCACTTTCACTCTTTCCAAAGTTGAGGTTCCTTCCTTGCCATGCTAAAGACATGTCAAGGGCACAATTGGACCCTTTAGGCTCCTGTGCTGCTCCCACATGGCATAGTCTCTCAGAGTGATGGGGACCTCCAGGATCCCAATCAATGTCCCCAGAATCCCTCTTAATGTTCTCAACAGCCAGCTTCGCATGAGCTCTTCCCCTCCAGAGGCTGGGGACATTCTACTATTGTGTCACTCTGGTTGTTAGAAAGGTTCACCGCACCCCTTGTTTGCCCTCTGGAGCCACACAGAATGAGTCTGCTCTCCCTTCCCCATGGCAGCTCTTCTGCCTTTTAGATGACTGAGGGATGACAGAAGGAGCACACACTTGGGGGACAGAGACATGGGGTCCAGTCCCAGCTCTGCCACTTACTTGCTGGGTGGCTCTGAGATTATGTAAGTCTTTTTTGAACCCTGTTTTCATAATCTGTAAAAAATGAATGAAAACACCTACCTTTCAGAATTGTGTGGGGCCGTGTGGAAAGCATCTCACCCATAGTGAACACACAATACATCCTGCTTCTCTTCCCTCCTGCTCCAGGGCACAGCTTCTGGGGTTCTTAACTGCTCTTTGGGGAGGAGGTTTGGAGGCTGCCCCACCCTCCTCTCTGCTACTCTGGGAGTGCAGGGTGCTGACTGTTCACGGGGGCCAGCATCCAGGGATGGATGGTCATAACTGCCAGGAGTCCTTCTTCTGCTGCGAAACAATCTTAGCTTTCAGTCCTTCCCTGCCCAACTTTGGGCCTTCTTTCAGCTGGGGCACGCCCTCTCCTCTTTGGGGGAAGTACTATCATCTCTTACTGCTGAAGAGGGAGGCCTCTCCACCACTCCCTGCCTCCCTGGCCTCACTGTGCCTGTTGGCCAGCTGGAACTCTCCTTGCCCAACTACACAAACCCACGGATGCTAATGCTTTTGCTTGGCATAGAAATGCCACCTTATTTTTAGCTCTGGCTCTGTCCATCACACTACACCCCTCTCCACATGAACTTGTCCAGATCTGCTAGTTGTTTTCCCAAATCCTTAGAGCCATGACATTTACATGGGCTCTGTCCACATTTCTCTTCCCCTTCCCCAGTCACCCTGTTTGCTTATACACACATGTTCCTGCTACAAACACTCTCCAAAATGTCTCCCCAAAGGTCCCACCATGATCCTGAAACGTAGGTGTTTTCTTTCCTTTTTTACAAGTGGGTACTTGCTGTTTCCCACTCCTGTACCCACCCCCATCCCTCCCTCCAGCAGAGAGGAGCAGTTCCAAGAAAATCAAAAGCTGGAGGGTCAAGGGAAGATGGTGGGAGGGAGACATTATTTGCTTCTTGGCCTGTAAGGACAGCTGGAAGGGTATGTTTATGCACCCCTGCTGCAGGCACGCAGTAGACACACACACACACACACACACACACACACACACACACACACACACACGGTGTCCTGCCTTCCACGACATGGGGTTGGATGTGGCTGGATCAGCTGGCTTTTTGAGGCCAAAGTGGTTAACCCAAAGATTACTACACTTTCCCTCTCAATTTAAATTTAAGATGAACAAACAAACAACCCATTTTGGAACAAAGAATCTTAAGCCAACAGTGACACAGAAACCCAGGCATCTAAATTGAGACACGCAGCGTTTCCCCTGGCTTGGAAGAGTACATTCATCTCTCTTGAGGTCAGCTGGGTTCTAAGCATCTTTAGCATGGATTTCACTGTCAGCTCCTTCTGAGGACTATTCCACTTCTAAGCTTAGATTGGATGTCCCTTGAGGACATGGGACATTTTGTTCTCATTCCTTTTTTATCCCTAGTTCCTCAGGGTAAAACCCAAATTCCTTAGGGCCTACATAGAATGCCCATACCACATGGTGTTTCTGCACCCCTCGCCTCCTCCGCCAACACACATACCTTGGGCTCTTGGATGTTTCTTGAAATGGACAGGCACACTCCCCATCTGGCCTTGGCACCTGCTGTTCTCCGCCTGGATCCCTCTCTCCCAGAATCCTTCCTTCTTTGGGACCTCTGCTCCAATGTACCCTCCTATGATGGCATCTTGACCTTATGTATGACCCAGCCCAGCCCACCCACGAGTACCCGAGCCCCTTTCCCTCTTTTTTGCTCTCTCCATTGACCTTATCATCACCTGACATGATACACATCGATTTTTCAGTCTTTGTCTCCTTCCACTTGAATGTAAACTTTATGGAGGCAATGGCTGTTCCTTTTGTTTGCTGCTGTATCTCCAGGACCTAGCCTGGGCCCACAGCAGGTGTTAATACTTATTTGTTGAAAGGGAAATGAGTGCTCATGTGTGTAGATGGATGAGTGACTTGCAGCGGAAGCTTCTCAGCCAGGACAGCTGGGCCTCTGGATAAGGGCATTGTCAAGGGGGAGCAGAGCCCACGCGGCCTCCCTCTGAGGGTTGGTTGAGTGGCCACCTGCTAGCCAGGCAGGACACTCAGAGTGGGAAGGCTGGTGTGCAGGCGCTCCCAGGAGACTGTGCGAGGCCTGGTCAGAGGTGAAGGGGTCCCTGGCTCAGGAGCCAGCCATTCCTGCCCTTCCCTTCCTGTCCAGTGAGTCAGCCAGGCTGGGGAACTGTGCCAGGGAGGTGTTCTCTGCCAGGAGTACAGCAGGGTCAGTGGTCAACAAAACAAGAACTTGCTCATTCATTCCTCCCACTCTGCCCACCAGAGCTGCCTTTTCTGTGTCTCCCATCTCAGCCTTGTTCAGTACATACCTGTTACAGGTTGCATTGTGTTCCCCCAAATGCACATGGTGAGGTTCTAATCCCCCAGTACCTCAGAATGTGACCGCAATTGAAAATCGGGTCATTGCAGACATAATTAGTCGTTAAAATAAGGTCATACTGGAGTAGAGTGGGCCCCTAATCCAACATGACAGTGTCCTTATAAGAAGAATGCCATGTGAACATGGAAAAATTTAGAAGACATTTGCTAAGTGCAATAAGCCAGACACAAAAGGACAAATATTATATAATTCCACTTATGAGGTACTTGGAATAGTCAAATTCATAGAGGCAGAAAACAGAATAGTGGTTACTAGCAGTTAGGGGGAGAGGGAAATTGGGACTTATTGTTTAATGGGTACAGAGTTTCAGTTTGGGATGATAAAAGTTCTGGAGATGGATGGTGGTGATATTTGCACACCATTGTAAATGTGCTTAATGCCACTGAACTCTATACTTAAAAATGATTGAAATGGTACTTTTTTTTTTTAAAAGGTTTTATTGGGGAATTGAGGAAAGGGAACAGTGTTGGGGAATTGGCGAAGGGGAACAGCCAAGTTGTTGTCCTTCAGTCTTAGTTGTGGAGGGTGAAGCTAGCTCAGCCCCAAGTCCAGTCGCCATCCGGCTGCCTGTCGGCAGCTCGTGGCTGCTCAGCTCAAGGTGCGTGTTCAGTCTTAGTTGCGGGTAGGTGTAGCTCACCATCCCATGTGTGAATTGAACCAGCAACCTTGTTGTTAGGAGCTCGTGCTCTCACCAGCTGAGCCATCCTGCCACCTGTTGGCAGCTCAGCGGCAGCTCAGCTCAGGCACAGCTCACTGGCCCATATGGGAATCGAACTGGTGACCCTGTTGCTCAGAGCTCGTGCTCTTAACCAACTGAGTTACTCGGTTGGCCCTTGAAATGGTACATTTTTGTTGTGTATATTTTAACACACACACATATACATACACATGAATGCCATGTGAAGAGAAAGAGACATGTGCAAAGGGAAGACATTACAAAGACACAGGGAGAATGCAATCTACAAGCCAAGGAACACCAATGATTGCCAGTAAACCACTGGAAGCTTGGGGGAAGCATGGGACCATTCGGCCTATAGCCCTCAGAAGGAACCAACCCTGCCAACAGCTTGATTTCAGACTTCTGGCCTCCAGAACTGAGACAATTCATTTCTGTTGTTTAAGCTCCCCCCGCCCCCCAGTCTGTGGCACTTTGTTATGGCAGCCCCATGAAACGAATACAGTGGTCCCCCTTACCCATGGGGATTATGTTCTAAGACCCCAGTAGATGCCTGAAACCGTGGGTAGTACCAAACCCTATACATGCTATGTTTTTTCCTATACATACATACCTGTGATAAAGTTTATAAATTAGGCACAGTAAAATATCAACAACAACTAATAATAAAATAAAACAATTATAATAGTACACTGTAATAAAAGTTATGTGAATGTGGTCTCTCTCTCTCTAAAAATATATTGTATATCACTCACTCTTCTTGCCATGATGTGAGATGATTAAATGCCTACATAATAAGATGAAGTGAGATGACTGATGTGGCATTGTGATGACTGACCTTCTGACAGTATATCAGAAGGAGGATTAACTGCTTGGAGTGATCCTGGGTTGTCAAGCCATGACGATGTTGATGGTTGGATACCAGGAGCAGATGATGTCGGTGGTTGGGGAAATTTACTATTTTCGGACCATGGTTGACTGTGGGTAGCTGAAACCACAGAAAGCAAAACTGTGGCTAAGCGGGGACTACTATACAATACCTCTCCTGGCTCATTAATGCTTCCTCTCCGGGTATCTTGGTTTCTGGAATTCTGATGACTCTTCTGCTTTGGGCCATCTTTTATTCTATTTGTTCTCTTGGTTGCTCCTTTTCTCCCTTGCCTCCCTCCCCTTCTCTCCTTCTCTTTTTGGTCTCATCACACTATTATTACTTGTTCAGTATCTGTCTTCCCAATCAGACTGTAGGTTCAGGAAGCCAGGAACCTTCTGGGCTTATTTGCAGTTTTCTCAATGCTTGCTCTCTGGGGGCACTCAGTGAATGAATGAATACATGCAGGAAGAAGGAAGGAGTGAGTCTCGTCCTCCTGGGCCTGGTCAGAGATGCTCTGACAAAATGCCTGTGCTTATAATGAGCAGGGGCAGCAGAGTCCCCCTTGTGACCATGCCAGCTGGCTGGGACCTCTCCTGGGTGGGGTGAGTACTACTGCATAAAGTCCTGCAGAGACCGCTTAGGCATCCCTGGTGCTCTGAGGGCAGGGCAGGGACCCGGTGGATGAAACCTTTTCCTTAAGTTCACTCAACTCAAATACATCCCTTGTCCAGTAATAGAAAGGTCAAGGAGAAAGTCCCCCATGTTAAATAAGGCAGAGCCTGGAACTGGAGTGGGAGAGAAAAGTACGGGATGGATATTGGGGTACACGTTTCTTTCTCTTTCTCTTTATTCCTGCCCCACCCTGCTATGTGTGTGGGAGAAAAAAAAATAGAGGGGGTTAGAAGGAAACAAAAGTCTTCTCCTCATCTTTTATTCATAGATTGGATAAATATTTATGTCCTGACTGTGTGCTTGATACTGTGGTCAGGCCAAGGATGGAGAGATGGATAGACCAAATCCCCAACCTTAAGGAGCCCACAGTCTGCACAAGGAGACAGACAAGTGAACCCTCCTAGAACAAGGCCATGGCTGTGCTAATGGGGTCTATGGAGGTGACTGTGGGAGCAGAGAAGATACTCTGAGCACAGGACTTGGTGAAGGCTGCATGAAGGAGGTGCCATCAGAGGAAGGCCTTGAAGGATGAATTGGAGTCTGACATGTAAAGAAGGGGAGAGGGTGGGGGATGGGGAAAGCATAATGCAAGCAGAGATAGCACCTGGAAAAGTGGGGAGTTGTAAAAGGGCTACTATATAGGTCTGGGGTAATGGACTTGGATACAGGGATAGTGAGAGGCGACTAATGGGACCTGAGGTCATAGGGAGAGAGTGTGGCCAGAGTGCCTGGAACACCTGGCTCAAGAACTTGTGCTTGCTCCTGACAGCAAAGAGAGTGAATGTAAGCATCATGTGGGAGTGCTGGTTATTTTCTGTTTGCTCCCTCCCTGTCAGCCTACCAGTTCTCTACTACCTTCCTCTGACCTTCTCCATACAGTGCTTCACCTAGGCCCTGGCCCACGCTTGAAGGGCGTATATTCTCCCCCACCCCGCCTGGTCACATTCCAGGCAGTGGTCCCTCTGTGGCTATGGTTCCTGCTACACGCCCCTTCCCGTGGCTTCAATTCTTGGCGCTGGTGACAAGGCGTTCTCTCTTTGCCCCTGAGGCCTAGGGAGGTGGAGCCTTCCTGTCCTGCTAGTCCCTGGGTTCTTCTCCACCCCTTGTTGGTTCACTTAGTCCTGCATTAAACTCTCTTTAGAAAACCCCTTAGGGTATTCCCTCTGTTTCTCTCTGAAAGCCTGCTTGATGCAGTAGGGGTGTGGCTTTGTCAGCATTTGGTGGGGAAAACAGCCTGGTGATGGTGTAGACTGGAGTGGAGAGAGGTAGAGGCAGAGATGCTGGTTAAGACACAATTAAAAGTCCAGGTGAGGGTTGATGGGCCAGCAGTGCAGAAGTGGCAGTTGGGATGGAGAGAAGGGGCCAGAGCTGAGAGGCATTTCTGAATTAGAACTGTCAGGTTTTGGTGACATTAAGTAGATGGGGGAAGTGAGCAGAAGGGAAGATGGACACCCCAGTACCCTGTTGGGAGAGTAAAAAGTACTGGTCCCACAGTTGCTGCATAATAAGCCCTAGGATCTGATATTTCCAATTCAAATTCAGGACCATCAAGTTTTTACTTAACCTCTCTTATCTTGAAAATACTTAGGTACCCTCGGAGGTTGTGGTTTTAATACTAACAGGGTGAAATTGTTATCCTATGAGAGGAGGTTCAGGGTATCAGAGACAAAGACACTGGATCCAGACAAGGCAGATTACAGTGTTTAATTCGTTTTTACACATGTGCATAGTCAGGCCACCTAGCATCCATTCACCCTTTTGGTAAAATAATATCGGTGCCTCAAATTTTCTTTAAGAACTCCTTCCACCCCATCCTCTGCCCTTGAAGTTGGGTGGGATTGGATCCAGCTCTATGAGTCAGCCTCAATGCCCAAAGCCACAGTGTGTCTTCAAAGCCACAGTGATGAGTTCGGGGCGGGGTGTGTGTGTGTGTGTGTGTGGGAGGGGTGGGGGCGCTTGGGCTCCAACTAGAACCAACAGGCTTCAGCTGAGGTTTCTGGGAGAGAGAAAGGGGCTCCTCCCTGATAGGCTTGAACCTAGAAGCATAAACGCTGGAACCATGGCCTCCATTTTGTCATCACATGTGGTCTGAGGGGAAGACATCAGCTCAGAGAGGAGATGGAAGCTGAGCTGAGAAATAGAGAGAAGCCAGGTCTTTGTGGTGGCATAAACCCCAGGTCGGCTGTCCCGGAAGTCAGGCCAACCGTGCTGCTGGACTTTTTATTTACATGAGCTCATATTTGGGTTCTGGGTTTCCTTCCT
>NW_017732089.1:996463-999959 GCF_001890085.2 Hipposideros armiger
GTGTGTGTGTGTGTGTGTGTGTGTGTGTGTGTGTGTGTGTGTGTGTGTGTGTGGTGCCCAGGTTCTAGGCAATGCAGAAAATAGTTCAGCCAGGCTGCACCTGGGTTCAAGTTCTGATACTACCACTGACCAACTCTGTGACCTGAGTCCAGTTCTTCAACCTTTTCAGACACTCACTTTCCTCATCTATAAAATGGGAATGGCAAGATCTATGGTCATTAAAGAACATGTGCAGAAAGGGCTGAAAAATATAGTTGCCTGATGCCCACACTCCCAGCTGAGGTTCAACGAAGCTATGCTCTGCCTCCTTGTTTCAGCGCTCGTACTGTTCTTTTCATGGTCTATTTGGTGCCACATTTCTCTCATGTTTGTGCTTTTTGTTCGTGATTTCAGTGTTCAAACGGCCCCCAAGTATAGTGCTGAAGTGCTGTCCAGTGGTACTAAATGCAAGAAGGCTGTGATGTTCCTTTTGGGGAAGACAAGGGTGTTAGGTAATCTTCACTCAGGCATGTGTTATAGTGCTACTGGTCATGAGTTCAGTGTTAGTGAATTAACAATACATCTTAACCAAAGTATCTTTAAACAGAAACACACATAAAACAAGGTTACGTATTTATTGGTTGATGAAAATGTGACCGTTCGCAGGCACCTCACCCTCCTCCTGTATTTCCCTTTGGAGCAATATTCGCTAAGTCAGTGTTCCCAGCGACTGCACCATCACTGCCACGAATAACAAGAATCTCCTGTATTATCTCATTTCATCATCACAATGACCCTACTAGGTAGAGCTCTCATGGTCATCTATATTTTACTGATGAGGACACGGAGCCACAGAGAGGTTGCCTGGTTTGTCCGAGACCATACAGTTCCAGGTGGCAGAAGTGGGATCAAAACCAGGCAGTCACTTCTGAATTAGGTAAAGCAATTGACAGAGAGCCTTAGGCAGGGCTCCGCATGTGCGTCAGGGCTCAGCCATGTGGGGCCATGGTGGCCACGGGTTGAATGGCCTCTAAAGTCCTTTCTGTTCTGATATTCTAAGGTCCTGTGATTTCTGCCAGTTCTTCTAAGCCTGCCCACACTGTAGTGAGCTGGGTTTGCATGCTGGGAGGGTGGGAGCTGTAGCTTCAGGGGTGGAAATTGGCATGGATAGGCTGTGTGTATGGGAGGGAGCATGCTGGGGTAAAAGATGCGGGAGGAGCCTGAGAAGAAACTTGGGTATCACCTCTCTTGGTTGTGCATCTTTAGAGCTGTCTCCTCACCAGCTGGGGGTGGCTTGGGGGGGTAAGATTGGCTCATTTGTTTTGTAGTAGTGGAACTTCTCCAAGATGACAAGACACCTTGGGACTGACCAAGAACAGATCTCATGTGGGGTGATATGAAAGATATTTAACAACTATGTGACATGGACACCAACCAATAATCCCAGATGCTGCTGTGGGCAAGGAGACCATCTGCACTGGGGGTGTTGGCTGAATCCGGCTAGTCAGGATTTGTCCTGGCTGCTTGATTCTGCTTCCTCTGCCTCTGTGTCAGATACAGATGTGCAAGAGTGGGTGGATGTTTTTCTCTTCAATAAGAATGTCTATGTTCAATAAGAATTATCTGTGTTCTATCAAGTTTCACCTATCTGTAGCAGCTGTCTTTCCTGGAAAATTCTAGTGGTGGTGGTATTGGTGGTAAGAGTCACCTCTCTCTCACATCACAATAATTATCCTGGTTAGTGAGGAGTGAGGGCAAGGAACCTGAAAAGAGGGTCTGAGTTCAAATCCTAGATGTTCATCAGCCTATGACTCTCTGCAAATCCTCCCACCATTTAAGCCCTATTTCTTTTATGGGTAAAGTCTGATAAAACTACCTGTACCTCATGGGGTATTATGAAGATCAAATGCAATTTTATGGGTGGACATGCTTCATATGTTGAAAAATTCTGTATATAAAACGAAAGGGATTGAGCTGGGCTCTATCCTGAGAGGCTCACACAGGGAACAGGAACTCAATATTCAGGTTAGATGGAACTGGTTTGGATAGCCATGAGGCAGAACTGCCAGTGGTCCCCCACATTCTCCTTCCCTTCTTACACAATCTTTGGGTGTTAGTTGGGGACATGACTCTCAGAATAAAGTCTGTATTTCCCAGGCTTCTTTATAGTCAGAGTGGCCGCATGGCCAAGTTCTGGCCAATAGGATATGAGCAGAAGGGTGGATCCAACTTCAGGGCCTATCCTTAAAGGCCAGGGTTCTTGCCCCCACACAACTTCCTCTCCCTGCCTCTCTGCTGTCCAGAGGACGAATACAGTGATAAGCTGTCTGAGACCTTGCGATATGACCAGCCCTCTGGGACAGCAGAGCAAAAATAGATGGGGTGGGGTCTCCGCCACGTGGAGCTGCTGTAGCAGCCTGGACTAATCTACAGAGTAGTACCTAAAGGAGAAATGTTCTCTACCTCGTTACATCATGGTTATTTGGGTTACCTGCTACAATAGTCAAATCCATAGCTTAACCATGTAAAGATGAACCCGATGGTGAAGGAAAAGTGGTAAGCCAGTTTTCAACAGGCTAGTTGCTAATGCATTGCTTTTGCTCAAGAATGGGAGTTGAGGCTGGGAAGATGGGAGGGCAAGTGGCTATGAGAATACCCTTGAGAAGGGCCCGGTGAGCCTTCAGCCCTCTCTGGGTCAGTCCAGGAAGATTAGATGGGGGAGGCATGACTTTAGAGATAACAAATGGCATGAGTACTCTCCCCTCCACTTATCCATCCTCCCATGCCTCCCTCTGTTCCTGGCTCCCTTCCTCTTTCGCTTATCATTGGCCAGGCACTGTACGCACTGTCTATGCTGGGAATACAATGAGGGAGAAGACACAGTTCCTGCTGTCACAGATGGCATGATGTAATACAGACTTAGGCCACTTAGGTCACTACCTCAAGTCATCCTTGACCCTTTTCCTTCTCTCACACCCCATAAATAATTCATCAGCAAGTCTTGTCAGATCTACTGGGTTGTTGGGAAAGTCATGATGCATTTTTGCATTGAAAAACATAGAAAAATACGTCATGACTTCCCCGGCGACCCAATACTTTCAAACTATAACCAGAATCGACCTTCTGCTCTATGCTATCCTGGTCTAAGCCACAACCATCTCTTGCCTAAACCTTGCTGCTGAGGTCCTAGAGTCTGCTGGGGTGCCTGCTGTCCACTTTCAGACCTGGCTATTTGTTTACTTGGCCAGTAGTTTGGGAAGTCTTGGCTTTTCTTGCTGAGTAGTTCTTGCTGAACTCCAGAGGAGAAGTTAAGTAAATACTGACTCCCAGATACGGGAACCAGAATCATACAGGAAAGGGGGAGGAGAGCCAGAAGACCAGTCCTGGGCTTCCTCTGCCAGGGGCCCCCGGAAGTGCACACCCAACTCATTCATTCCCAGCTCCTGTGGGAGGTGAAGTGGGTCATCCTGTGTTTTCGAGTGGAAACTCTTCTTGGTTCTTCTTCACAGCATTCATT
>NW_017732089.1:1002584-1004104 GCF_001890085.2 Hipposideros armiger
TCTTGTGTCAGGAACCTAGGACTAAGACCAAATATTGTAATAAAAGATGCTGCTATCACCCCATCACTCAGGAGATTACAGCAGTTTTAAGAGCATTGTGACAGGAACTGGGGACAAGACCAAATATATGTTTGTAATTATATCACAATATCACAACGTGTGATTGACACACAATTACAAGCAGCTTTAATGCTATAAGAACATAGACAGTAGGAAAGAAAGACCTGCATTAAGAAATTGGTGGCATTAGAGGCTTTAACCAGTGAGTGGGGAGGAATCCCCTTGTCCAGGGCCCTCAAACTGTACCACTAGACAGATGGGGTGATGCTGTCAGCCTTAGGCTCATGGTTGTTAGAGGTAGGGATGGGATGAGGGGAGAGCCACAGAGGCCAGGGAATCATTTACCAGGTGCAGTTGGGTACTGTTTTCTTCACAACCATCCTAAAGTAGGGTCCCCCTTGCCCCCATCCTTTTTTTTCCCCTCCAGATCGTATTTATGGCTCTTTTTTCCCCAGGAACGCTGATACCGAAACATGAAAGAAATTTTAGTTGGTTTCTGCCCAAGGCTCAGCTGGACCCGAAGGGCTCTGGTTTGTCCCTGTCCCTCTGCTGTGGCAGGAATCCAATGGTGATCATTCTTGGGATGCATTCCAGAGCTGGCTGCAGCCCCAAGCCTCGCCTGGCTGGCTGGCCGGCCTTGGTGCTACACATCACCCCTCACGTCTGCCCTCTTGGCTTCTCACACATTGCTGGTTGGTCCATGAACCCTGAATCTCCATCAGTGAGTCGTGTGGTGCTGGGCAGGCTACTGCCCCTCTCTACTTCTCAGGGTACAGAATGTTCCACTGCCCTCTGGCTTGATTCATCTTTACATCTTGCCAGCCCAGGCTTCCAGCCCAATCTAGCAGCCCATGTCAAATTTGGCTAGAAATTTTCACCTCAGATACTTAAGTCTTTTACCTCTGTAACAAAGGCCTTATCTGTTCCTTAGGAAAGTATTGGCTGTTCTCTTAGAGGGAACTTTTTTTCCCTTTTAAAATTTTATGTATTCAATAATAAATGTAAAATACTGTTATGAAACATACTAAAATGAACATCTGTGAACACACTGCCTCATTCAAGAATTATTAGTAGAACATTATCAATATGGTTGCATCTGCCTATATGCCCCTTCCCTGTTCCATATGCTTGCCTCCCCACAAGAGGTAGCCACTATCCTGAATTTTGTGTTTATTATTTCCTTGTTTTTAAAAGAGTAGCTTCATTGCATACATGTATATCCACACACTTTACTTATTATTTACTTTTGCTTGTTTTGGCCCCTTGTGAAAATGGTGTCACATTTGTATGTAGATTTTTTCTTTTTTCTTATTTTACTATTACAACTAAAATGCTATGACCATTCTTACACACATTTCCTGGTGCCTGTGTGCCAGAGTTTCTCCTAGAGAGGAATGGAATTGATGAGTTGTAGGGCATGTGAATGTTTAAGTTCACAAGACAAGTCCAAATGGTATGTA
>NW_017732089.1:1007524-1010225 GCF_001890085.2 Hipposideros armiger
GGGAACAGCCAAGTTGTTGTCCTTTCATTCCTCAGTCTAGTTGTGGAGGATGCCGCTTCACTGGCCCATGTTTGTATTATCTTCCCAGTGAGCGCTGGCCATTGGACGGCTGCTCATGCCAGCTGCCAGCCGCTCACGCTGGCTGCCCACCACTCACAGTAGCTTTATGACAGCCCACTTCAGCCCCACTGCAGCCTACCCCGTCGCTGGCCCTTCCTGGCAGCCCAGCTCCAGGTCAAGTTGTTGTTCACAATCCTTGCTGTAGAGAGCACAGCTTACTGGCGCATGTGGGAATCAAACCAGCAGTCCCGCTGTTCAGAGGGAGCTCTTACCAACTGAGCCACTTGGCCAGCCCTGTTTTCAGTTTTTGACTATTACAAATAAAGCAGTTATGAACATTTATATTCATGTACAGGATTTATTGTGAACTGAAGTTTCCATTTCTCTGGCATAAATGCCCAAGAGTGCAATTACTGGGTTTAACAATTAAATAAAAACAATCTATTTTGCCAATTTTATTTGCTTGACCTATGGATAATTGAGAAAGACTTTGAAGTCAGCTTATTGATTGATGTATTTTGAAGCTATTTTATAAGATGCATACAAATTTAGAATTATAAAATTCTAAATTATAAAATTAGTGTCTATAAAATTATAACCCCAGGTCCTGGGACAGTAGTTCTGGGTTCAGGAATCCTACTGTGCTACTAGGACGAGAAATTCCACAAGACAGTGGTTTGAACCCTCTCTAACTCTATGGCAATAATAATGTGGTGTCAAATTTACTGAAAATGTGAGATAATCAGTCTGAAGTTATGCCATTCTTTTGACGTTGTANTGCCAATTTTTGTATTGTATGTAAATGGAATATCCAGTAAATTAGAATATCCAGTAAGTTGAGTCTTGATTCTCAGCATTATATTTGTGAGATTCATCCATACTGTTGTGTGTGGTGGTAGATTGTTGTATAACAATCCATTGTGTGAACATAGCATAATGGACATATCCATTCTACTGTTGATGGACATTTGAGTAGTTTCCAGTTTGGGGCTCTTATAAACAGAAGTATTGCTAAATTTGGTTCATTGTAAAGAGGTACTAAAAAGTAAATCAAGCTGTTTTTTACTGTGCTTTTTTAGCATTTTTTTTTCCCCCCAGGAAAGCAAGAATCTAATTGGGTTAAGAAAGAGCCTATCCTTCCTTGTTCCTTAGACTTCACAGGTCACCTCTTCTCCTTCCTCTCTCATCCACAACTTTACTTTGTATGCTGAATTCTCAATAACTTTCTGTGTTTAATTCTTTCCTCTCCCCCTTTTTGTAACATTAAAAAAGTAAACATTATTTGAAAGACATTCAGTACTATTAAAGTACTTGTGAAAAAGCTGGAAAATACAGAAAAGTTTAAATAAAAAAGTGACAGCCTCCTGCCAGCTACAGATAACAGTGCAGATATGTTAGCATGTATTTTCCAGTGTTTTCTTCTATATATATTTTACATAGTTGAGATCGCACTGTATATGCATATTCATATCTCCTTTCACTTCAGGTTATACCATAAGCATTTCCCCATGTCGTTTGTAACTGTTCTTCAACATTGCTTTTCCAGGCTACGTGATAACACATACCATGCGTATGCCAAAAGTTATTTGACTAATCTCCTAAATTGGGACATTTAGGATGCTTGCACTTTCATTTTGGCAATTAGAAACAATGCTGCAGCAACTATCTTGGATGTNGAATGCAACCTGTGGACACACATACACAGTAATCATAAAAAATGATACAGAACATATACTATGATCCGTTTCTACCCACAAGTTAGCATCAGGTCTCAGAAGTTAAGGGCTCAGCCCTATGACACTTCCCCTACTTCTGATGCCAACTGCAAGTCCCAGGCTTCCTGCGCTTCCGACCAAGGGCTATAAACTGTAGGCTCCTATGGACTCCTCCTTTGGTTGGATAATTTGCTAGAATGGCTCACAGAATTCAGGAGGACACTTTATTTATTTATTTATTTATTTATTTATTTATTTATTTATTTATTTATTTATTTATTCATTACTGCTTTATTATAAAGATTATAACTCAGGAATAGCCAAATAAAAAGATGCGTAGGGCAGGTATGGTGGAGTTCCCATGCCCTCTCTGGGCACGCCACCTCCCACAACTTGATGTGCTCACCAACATGAAGGTTCTCTGAACTCCATTGTTGAGGGTTTTTATGGGGGTTCCGTTACATAGGCATGATAGATTAATCCTTGGTGTTTGGTGATTAATTCAACTTCTAGCCACCCTGCCCTCCCTGGAGGTGGGTGGTGATTGTGGGTGAGGCTGAACGTTCCAGTCCTCTAATCATGCCTTGGTCTTTATCAGTCCCCATCCTGAAGCTGTGTAGGGGATCCCAAGCACCAGTGGTCTCATTAGCATACAAAAAAACTCATTACCCTGGAGATTCCAAGGGTTTTAGAAGCTCTTGTGTCAGGAACCTAGGACTAAGACCAAATATTGTAATAAAAGATGCTGCTATCACCCCATCACTCAGGAGATTACAGCAGTTTTAAGAGCATTGTGACAGGAACTGGGGACAAGACCAAATATATGTTTGTAATTATATCACAATATCACAACGTGTGATTGACACACAATTACAAGCAGCTTTAATGCTATAAGAACATAGACAGTAGGAAAGAAAGACCTGCAT
>NW_017738315.1:0-1022 GCF_001890085.2 Hipposideros armiger
GTTGAGGCTGACAGCGCAACCTATAGCTTTTCATGATCTACACAGTCAACGATTTTATCTGTAAAACAGACTAACCTTCGGAAATTCTTTGGAGCATTCCAGTGCTCCGGGAATGCTTGCAATTAGATCTTGAGCTCCTCTTCCTTTTCAGCACCCAGCTGAAAATCCAGCAATTCTCGTTTCATATAAGGTAGAAAGAAGCCTTTGCTGCATCACCTTGACCATCTCTTTACTTGCATGAGAAATCAGAGCAATGGTTTTATGGTTGCTCCACTCCTGATGATGTATGTCCTCCTAGTACTTTCAGGGCAGCTTTCACTTCACTTTCTAGAATTACAGGTTGTTCCTCACAGAAATCATCTTCCTGTGATTCTGTA
Organism: Hipposideros armiger; assembly: GCF_001890085.2. Lineage (NCBI taxonomy): Eukaryota > Metazoa > Chordata > Mammalia > Chiroptera > Hipposideridae > Hipposideros > Hipposideros armiger. The sequence continues at coordinate 378 of NW_017738315.1, forward strand.
TGGGCTTTCAGTGTACTGTTTACACCTTGCCTTTATTTTCTTCTAGTTCACCTTGGTTCCTGCCTCTCGTGGTACATGTCCTGATGGTATGTGTCATGCAGCATCATACTTGTCTTTCATCTTTGTGCACGTCAGCTTCTAGACATCCTTCAGCTTTGGCCTAGTTGCATCATTAGCGACAATGCTGTTTGTACTTGTTCTCTGTTCTTCCCCAGTAACTGAGTGCCTTTCAGCCCAGGAGCCTCATATTTCATTTTGGACTGTGTCATCACAGGGCTTTCAAGGTAAAACAAAGCAAGTAACAATAATAACGACAAAAGAATATGAAAAGAACACAGGTGTGGTTTATCATTGCCTTCTATTGTGAAGTGTGTGGGTCCACACCACATGTGTTCGGGTCTGTAGTGTCACAATCACCAAACACTTGCAAAATATAAGTATTCCTGTGGCTGGGGAAAATATTACCCAATAATTAAAATAATAATTAAGATTGTGACAACTGCAACATAAGAAACAGGCATGGTGATTTGAAAACGTATAACAGGAGCTGATGAAGTCGAGGTGATTAAACTAAAATTCAAAGTGCTATGACATTAGGGAAAATGCACATTCCAAGAGTTTTAGAGGAGGAAGATGTTGCTTCCA
>NW_017738316.1:0-1076 GCF_001890085.2 Hipposideros armiger
GTTATGAATCGTAATGTAAATATCTTTTTGTTTTCCGATGGTCTTAGGCGACCCCTGTGAAAGGGTCGCGACCCACAGGTTGAGAACCGCTGCCTAAAGCCATATGGTGCAAAGCTGAAGCACTCCAGTCCCAGTTAGGTTGTGTGCATTCAAACTTAGCTCCACCACTTACCACCTCTGTGGCTTTGAACTCATAATTTAATGTCTCTGTCTCAGCTTTCTCATCTGTAAAATAGAGGTGCAAGGATGTTATGAAGATTTAGTCAGATAAACTGTTCAGTGTGTTTGACGGATAGACTTCAATGAATGTTAATACTTAATTCAACTTTCCAGATTTTTTTTTATTAGCATTTTTCAAATAGGGCTTTGCTGATTTTGATTTACATTTGAAAAGTCTTTGAGAGTCTCAGAAAATAGTCATGTAATCAAAATATATTATGTTCATACTTTTTAAAAAACTGTATAAGAGAAAAATAGTGGATATTATTATTCCTAAAACTAAGACTGGTGATTTTAAAGCAAGAACAATGTTTTATTTCAAAAACCAAAATAAATTTATCATGCGACAATTTTTCATGCACGAATAAATGTCTTAAGCTCTTCCATATATATTGTTCCACTTAATGCTCACACAAACCTCTTCTGGAAAAACTAGATATTGGAATTGTGGACAAAAAAGGAGTTCTAAGGAAAATAACCTCTTAGAGTGATCTGATCATAAATTCCTAACTGGGCAGGTCATGGTGAGTAGTCACGCCCCAGGCATACAATATACTTCTTTTAATTTTTTTGATTTTTAAAATTTATTCATTTTATTTTATTTTAAATTAGTTTCAGGTAGACAACAGTGCAATAGTTATATTTTTTACCCTTCAAAGTGACAACCCCCCTCCCCCAATCTGCCGCCCCACTCACTCCCCTCCATATCATACATAGCTATTGATATTACAATTCCATTGACTCCACTCCCACACTATACTCCACATTCTGTGACTATATATATATTCAATTATAGTTGACATACAATATTATACAACATCAGCTTCAGGTGTACAGTGCAGTGATCAAGCCTCTAC
>NW_017738317.1:0-1076 GCF_001890085.2 Hipposideros armiger
AAAGAACTGTATTCTCATATAGTATCTTGATTAATTTAGACTATTTATACTCTTTGATGCTTCTTTATAATGGATTTTGAAATACTGAATTAACTACCTATAATATGTCAGGCATCATATTATGAATTTTACGTTTATTTTGACTCTGAGAATGTAGAATCTTGGCATATAATTACTCCATCCAAATTTCTGCACTAAGAGATGAACAGACTAGCCTGCCTTCTAGAAGCAAAAGGCCATGACCCTAGGGTGACCTCAGCCCCAGCCTCCATTACATGTCTGCCTGGAAAAGCTCAATGCTGCCAGGAGAATTTACTCTTTGTTATAGTCAATACCATATGATAGGCACCAAACCTCTTTATTTTAGAGTAATTACCAAACAGCGTTTATAGTTGTGAACATGCATTTCTCAAAATTCAGGAATATCTTTCTTACCTGAAAGTCATTCCTTTGAAAAGTAATCAATCAACAGGAGAGAGAAGGCCTCTGTCTCTCAGTGTCTGTGGAGAAATAGAATCCCAACTTCCTTAATGGCCAGCGAGTAGACACAGCTGACCTAAGTGCATTTACCAGTAACCCTTTGTAATTTTTCACTTCCCTGACTATTGAGCCCTGGTCGCACCTCCTCCCTATTCCTTCATTCTCTCTTTACCATCAACTCTGCATAAATCAGAATGGAGCTCAGTTACTTCCTCTAGTGTCTGCAGTTACTGAATGAAATATGTATTTACTGCTTTAATTAATAGCTGCCTTTGTTTAACTTTGACAACACTTAATATTCAAAAGATTTCTGATGGAAGTTGTCTCCATTTTACAGATGAAAAACCAGAAGCTCAAATGAATTAGTTATCCCAAGATCACTATATCTAGACTTTGGCAGGTCGGAAGTTATAACCTGGATTTGTTTTGGTCCCAAATTTTGTTCTTTTTTTTTTTCATTCTCTTATGGCAAACAGTCATTAACATGCATCATAAAGTGACAGTAGAAAAGACTAATTTTCATTCCACCTTTGCATTCAGTAACTGTCTAGAAAGCCTCATATATGTAAGGCCTCATCTCAGACATGTCAAATAGA
>NW_017738318.1:0-1017 GCF_001890085.2 Hipposideros armiger
TCAAGACACGTGACCTTGATTACACAGCTGGTAACCAACAAAGATTGGTTTTAATTCTTTATTAAAATGCAAAACAAAATTTGGATATTGATCTGGTATTTTAAAGTGCAAGATATTTCAAAGTTAAAATGATCAAATTAATGAATCAATCCATCTTTGACCTCAAATTTGAGAAGTGATGTGCATCTCATTTTCCTTAGTGGGTCTACTTCTGGTGGCAGAAATGTGTGTTACTGATGATTAACAACTGTTACCCACAGAGATACCTTTTTGGAAATTAATTTCAATGAGAGAAGTAAAGAGAGTCACTATTCCCCCCAAAAAGGACAGGGGGAGTATTTTAAAATAAAAACTCTTAGTGTTTTTTTAAAAAAACAGAGAAGTAAACTGGCTTCCTCCTCCACCTGCTCGTCCAGTCACCATCTCTTACCACAGAGAATTCCAGAGCCCCATGACCTGGTGCTGGAGGCAGCAGCAGCTGGTTCATCTGCATCCTGGACCCACAAAGGTACGTGGAGTGGCTACGTTCAATAGCCATTAAAAAAATGTTGTGTTTATATTATTTTATTTTCTATCCCACACCTCATATTTAGGCAGGGTAATTAATGCAGAGCGCTAAAGAGTTAATTAAATGAAATGTGAGGCAGTTATGCTTGTCAGGGAGAACACTGAAATATTGTCTATTTTAGTTCTACAACTGGCATTTTCCTATCCTTCAGCTAGAATATAATTAGTTACTTCCAAATTTAGTGGGTGTTGCAAGCATAGCTAAAGTTACATTTTTAAAAATTCCTTTGATCTTTTGAAAGCAATGATCCATATAAAAATAAGGTGAGTTGGGTGCTATATATAAAAATTCATCATTGCAAAAAAAAAAAAAGATGATTAACTTATCTCAGTATTTTAGCTTGTAGTGAAGTGAACTTGCTTTGGGTAAAAGAGAACATGATCAACAATAATATTTGCAGTTTTAATAGTTTATATTTGCCTGTTTAATTATTAGTGGTATGGTCGACT
>NW_017738319.1:0-1076 GCF_001890085.2 Hipposideros armiger
TTTTTAATTGAAATTTTACATGTTTTGGAAGCTTGCTACTTAAATTTACCCGCACCAACTCCTATTATAAAGAATCTTTCATTTATGAAGAGCTAGAACCTAATTTATCTTTTTTATAAGTATGCCAGGTATCTAAATACCTTGAAAATGACACAAATTTTATTGTAGTAATTTCCTGCAGAATTATGATATTGTTCACCAGTGGCTTAAGAAGCAATTTCCACAACATGTGGGTCTGAGTTTTGTTGTACCTTGTCCTCCCCAACCCCGCCTAAGAAGCCACAGGAAATCTACAGGTACTCCATAGACCAGGTGACAACCGTGTCCTGTGATGAGCCAGTTGTAAGGGGTGAGGCTACCACACGGTTTTCTGTTCTCGGGAGCCCTATCCCTAGTGAGCAGTAATGCAGGAGAAAGCAGTGGTCCATTGGAGTTAGTTTTCCTCTGATTTTTTTTCTTCTTTTTTAATTTTAGGAAACATCCCATCTGGAATATCCCACCTGAGAAACCTCAGGCGTAAAAAATGAACATACCTGAGTAAGAAGTCTAATCCTCAAAAGAGTTAAACTTCTGAGAATGAAACTCAGTGAGCACAGGTCCACACACACTGACAAACATAGATAAAGAAGAGCTATGTCTCTGATAAATTGAATTCTATTTCCAAATTCTTTACCTTTATCTACCGTGTAACTCTGCAGTTCATTCCACAAGAGGCAGAACATAGTTCCTACCCCACTGCGGGCCACGTGAGCTAATGGAATTTCTAGTGGAAATGAAGGTTGCAAGGCCTCGAATGGGAGAGGTGTGTTTCCACTCAGGGCTCTTGCCCTTCTGCCATGAGAAGAAAATGCCCCAAGGAGGATGACAGACACGTGGCATGGACCGAACCCAACCCACAGCAGGGCACCCAGCTAAGCAGAGGCCAGCCTGGATCAGCAGGCCCTAGCCGACGCCAAGACACAGGAAGAACAAGAGTAAACGAACCATTATTTTGTTTGTTTGTTTGTTTTGTTTTTTAAAGATTTTATTGGGGAATTGGGGGAGAGGAACAGACAAGTTGCTGTTGTTTTGTTTTT
>NW_017738320.1:0-1076 GCF_001890085.2 Hipposideros armiger
CTGCGGCCTATGCCATCGCCGGCGACTCACGGCAGCCCAGATCCAGGTCGAGCTGCTGTTCAGCATCTTAGCTGTAGAGGGCAGTGTCACTGGCTCTCATATGTGGGATCTGAACCGGGGTCCTCTGGCGTCCCAAGCCAGTTCTTAACCATCGCGCCACTCAACCGGCCCTGGAGGAATCTTTATGGCGTGGCCCAGCTCACTTCTTTCTCACCTCCCACTTCCAATCTTACTCTAACCTCAGCAACATCTGCCACACATCGTCTCTCCCTTGGACCCCAATAAATAGTCCCCTAATTTAAACTGCTTCCCTCTCGTTGGGTAGGGAGCACCACATTCCTACCGGATTTCACCCTTTTTTTTTTTTCTCCTATCCTTTAATCCATCCTTGCCATAGACACAAAAGTACAGTCTGGCTGCTGCTCTCTGCTCCCCAGGTATGTCAACCATGATTAGCGCCCGCTGGCCCAGCACTCTAAGTTCTAAGTACATTCACTTAGTCAACATCCTAAAATAGAACCTCTATTCTCCTATCTCTATGCCTTTTTGTTCCAGCTGTTCTCTGAGTTTGGATGCCCAACATCCTTCACATCCCTCCATCCCTCACTTTTTCAAGTTCCAGCTCAGATACTCACTCTCCTCAGATATTGTGGCGGGTTCTCACCTGAGCCCAACCCCGTCTCCAGAGCCTGAATGACTCCTTCAGGCCTTTAGCACTTCATATTTTTATCTCTGTATATGTCATTCTCCTAAACTAGAATTCGAGACCAAGAGCGCCTGCGTCATCTTTGTTACCCCCGAAACACTTATATAACAACACTCAGCACACAGAGGGCAGCATATTATTCTGGGAAACACAGGCTTGAACTCAGTCACGCAGGAGTGATTTTCCATCAGTATTTAGCATTTGATTGCCATTTCGCTCATCAATAAAATGTAAGATGATGACTCTTAACTTTAGAATATTCAAAGGGCCAAGTGACATCATACCTATGAAGTTCTTTGGAAAACCAGGGTCATGCAAACAAATATTAGACAGTATTAGTATTCGAATATTTCACACAATGTTTTTCGAT
>NW_017738321.1:0-1076 GCF_001890085.2 Hipposideros armiger
TGCTCTCAGAGTCATTTGCAGGAGTTTCTCCTTTACCTTGGCTGATGGCGCTCCCACAGTGAGCCAGTGACAGTGCCCAAGGTCACTGTCTCTCATTGCTCATGAAGCTCCCACTCCCTGGAACCAGATGGGTTCTGGACTATGAGAAGAGCGAAGAAGAATGTCTCGCCCTGCAATGCCACACTCTACACAATCTTCTGTGTGGACCCAAACCCAATTCTTTAACGTAGAAACATGCCCCCCACACACACACATACACACACACACAAACAAAGAAAATTTTCACGTGTACATGCTTCTTTCTTCTGCATCAAGGTTTCCAAAAATATTTGGGAATATCCAGAAAAAATTTACCCATGAACTTGTAGATAACCTTTACCTCAGTCTAAAGCTTTTCTCTAGATGAAGAGAGGGTCATTTCTACCCATGCAGCTTTGTGTATCACTCAGGGTATTTTAGTTATGAGTAATAGAAACCACAACAAACCTGGCTTCAGTTACAAAAAGAATTTACTTTTTTTAATCTATAGAGTATATTACAAAAAACAAGCAAAAAAAAAAAAGCCATTCAACGCTTGATCCAGTAGCTTAAACATGTACTTTGACAGTTATTCTTAAGTCAATCTTTCCACAACCTTCAGGGAGTCAGCTGAGTACACACATGGCTTCAGGATACCTGCAAGCAGCTCCCAGGGCCAGAGGCTTTCTCGTTTTCTCATGTATACATTGTGAATGAAAGAGAACTCATTTCTCCCCACAATCTCAATACAAAAACCATGGGCTTAACTTAGTTCTCTATGTCCATTATGAACCAATCACTTTGACATGGGCACCTGTTTCTAAAGATTGCTTTAGATTGGCCAGGGAATATGGTTAATTCCACTCAAACCATTGGTGGACACATAATGGGAGATGCATAGAATGAATACTGAAAAGGCAAATCTATTTATTATTGTGATAGAAACCCCTGTAGCTAGGAGGCCAGGAGGCTCAGTTCTGTTACCAGCTAGTCATGGAACTATGGATACGTGACTCAAATTCAGCTAAATGGCCACATTTCTGAGACAAGGGTAATAA
>NW_017738322.1:0-1034 GCF_001890085.2 Hipposideros armiger
GGTGATGTATAGGAAAATATCATGTGAGTGTGTGGGGTGCTGTTCATAGCGTGGGACAAGTGGATGGCAGTGTAAAGAAGGGTGGCATCGGTGTGTTCCTGTTCAACCCTGGTGGTGCTTTTGGCATACCGTGACTATGGCCGGACACACTGGCCAGCAGTTCGGGTCACAGCCAGTGACAAGGCACCTGTTGGTGCAGGTCCCGTGGCCAGGGCTGATGTGCCCATGACTGGAATCCCAGGGTCCTGAGAGTACCCAAGCCCCATTTGCCCTGAACAAGGCACTGCAGAGTAGCCATATGTGTGTGCTGAGGCAAGCCATCCAGGGCCTGGAGAATTCCTGCCGGCCAGCACTACCAGTACTGTGTGACCGCCATGGGAGCATCAGTGGCTGGCGGTGCCCCTGACACGGTGAATGAAGAAGGCTCACTGCAAGACTGGACTGGCCACTGCTCACGCCAGCAGATTCCGGATGAGTGGTTGGAGAAACGGCGAAAAGTGCAGCATGGGCTGATGAGGTTGACGGAGTGTGCTCTCTGGCACACACGCTAAGTGAGAGCACCTAGCATAGTGACGCACACTTAACAGGCTGGCCGCCCAGGTCCCCTTGGGCAAACAATGCCAAGTCCCTGTGCCTATGGGAATACCACCCTGAATTAGATGATGTTGTCTGATCCCAGAACGTAAGCATGATCGGGTCTGGTTACTACTTGCATGAGGATCTCTTGGAATACCACTTCCTACAGGCTTATGACTTCCCGTACTGTTGCCGCCATCCCACGATGGGCTCCGATTCAATACCTCCTTTGTGTTGGCGCTCTGCGGCCACTCAACCCGCTGCTGGTCCACAGGCTATTGGCGAACACGCTGCCCTGCCCTACAGCCTCACAACCCCAACCACATTTCGAGGCCCACTGGCTTGTGCTCCTTCAGCTCTCGCCCTGCTCCTGCCCGCAAGCTAGCAGCTCCCAGCCATTTGAGGCAACCAACGCCACCCGCAATGCCCAGGCCCAGGGCTTTCCACTACGCATGTCT
>NW_017738323.1:0-1049 GCF_001890085.2 Hipposideros armiger
TGAAACTTTTCTCACTAAGTGTTTCATTTACAACTATCTGTCATAAGAAATGTTATTTATATTATGTAATGAATTTATTATTTTTAAAAATAATTTAATGCATACATGTTTTAATTCTCAGTTATAACTTCTAATTTGTTAAACATTGATATACATAACTCATGGAAACAAAAGCTCTCAGCAACCCTCAATAATTTTTTAGTAGTAAAGGTCCTGAGACCAGAATTGATGACAGTTGCTGTGCCACACTAGACGTTTCTGCCCACGTTTGTGCTCTAAACTGAGCTCCCTTCCCTGTCCATAGGCTGGGGATTTGATTATTTGCCAGGTTTTTTTTTCTCTTTGCTCAGCTTTTTTTTTTTTTTTGAAGGGTTTATAATTCATTTCTTCTCATTCTTTTTTAGATAGCGTTCTCTCACTGCCATTTAAAATTTTAAAACCGATTTCCCTAGTGCCATTTAAGAGAGGTTATCCTTTTTTCTAAATTAAAGTTTATTGGGGTGACAATTGTTAGCAAAGTTACATACAGAGATTATCCTTCAGAGTGCTTAGAGAGGAGGCCTATGGTGAGAGATGTGCCGGCTGCCCTCCTCCGCTGGCCCTTCCCAGCCTTTCGGCCTCACTCGTTACCGTGGGACTTTCCCGGGAAGGTCAGGCTTCACTGCAGCGATTGGCTCAGGGTGACCAGGCTTATTTATTATTAATAATAATCATAACAGACGTCCCTGAGCACTTACCATGTGCTGCACAGGGTGGCTCTTTAAATTCTTAAAGCAGCCCCATAAGGTAGATACTATCCCCGTTTTACAGATAAGAAAACTAAGGCTTAGAGGGGTGAAGCAGCTGGTCCGATGTCACACAGCTGAGAAGTGGCACAGACAGCCTTTGGACCCCCGCGGTCAGGCAGACAACCCGCAGATTCCCTCAATAAAAATGGCTGTTTCCTCAGCTCTCACACTTCTCTGATATGCCAAGCCCCCCTTCAACCACTATTACTTCATTTTGATTTGTGTTTCTTAATATGCAACACAGTTCACAAAGCTCCTAGC
>NW_017731424.1:0-1001 GCF_001890085.2 Hipposideros armiger
CACCATTCTTACCTTGTTTGTACTATCAATAAATTGGATATTATTCCCTAACGGTACAGAAAGAGCTTCTTCCTTCTTCATAAGGCTTTACAGATTCCACCGAGGGATGCATGAGATGTGGCCATCCTTGCTGATGGACATGTAAGTGGTCTCCAAAATTTTCCTGTTGCAAATATGCATGCATCTAACATCCTTTTATTATATGTGTGGGGTGTGCCCCTTCCAGCCTGGCCTCCTGCCCAAGCATAGCCTCCCACCAGCCCCCAGCCAACCTGCCTACTTGGTCTTGGGGTCCCAGTGAGAAAGTAGGCTGGTGCCAGGTAGAGCCAGGGGATGGTGGTGTAGGGTTGCTGGTGAAATGTGACTTGAATGGGTTTCCATGACCCCAAGATGGTTCCACATCTGTATGTCTATTCAAACCTGATTTATTTGCTACAGTTCCCAAGTCACACAGCAAGAGCCTCCCTTCTCTTTCTCTTGGGGACCTGTGTCTGTCACATCAAACCCCTCCATCTTCAGTCACTGACAGTCTTGCCACTGGTCCTGAATGTCATGCAGTCATCCCTGAGAACCAACCCCAGGACCTGGGCAGCACCCTGCTGGAGTCAGCCGAGACCACAGTTGTGTAGACAGCTTTATTTCTTAGCATTTACCCGCCCAGGCACAAACCATGTAATTCCACAAAGATCTCACTGAATCAAGATGTTAATGGTGACAAAGGTGTGATACAAAGCTCCTCCCATCCCCCCGTCCTCCCTTAAAAACCAGACATCTTCATCCTGTCTTCTCAGCCTCCCATAGGGGAAAAATAATGACTACTTTACCAAGTTATTTCATAAAATGTTGTTAAATGAACAACAAATGACTTGTTCTTTTACTAGCTTTTAATGCTAATAGTGCCATTTATTCCTGACCTTCAGAAATGTGAGATATTTTAAATGACAACATAAAAAGCGTTCTTGTTTGAAAACGCAAGCTACTTTAGGCTGCATATTATTACT
>NW_017731424.1:4026-8059 GCF_001890085.2 Hipposideros armiger
TGAGCTTTTTCACCTTTCCAATTTGCTTCAAATGCCAACCGGCCGTAGAATGGTCGAAGTTGAGTTCTTCAGCAACTTCTCGTGTAGCTGTAAGAGGATTGGCTTTGATGATCACTCTCAGTTGGTCATTGTCTACTTCTGATGGCCAGCCACTATGCTCCTTATCTTCAAGGCTCTCGTCTCCTTTGCAAAAAATTTCTTGCACTGTATGTTCCTTAGCAGTTCTTGGGCTAAATGTGTTGTTGATGTTGTGAGTTGTCTCTGGTGTTTTACCACCCATTTTGAACCCAAATAAGAAAATTGCTCAAATTTGCTTTTTATCTAACATCATTTTCATAGTCCAAAATACATATAAAATAAACAGCAAATAATAAGTCATTAGCAAAACAACGCGAGAAATGTGCATTAAAATGATGTGTAAGAACCACATTTATTTAAGAATGTATTCCAATAGCAAAGGCAAATTTCAACAATGCAAAAACTGCAATTACATTTGCACCAACCTAATATCATTTTATAACAGAAAACTTAGGTTTAGAGTGCTTAAGTTTCGCACTCAAGATCACTCAGCAGTTACGTAGCACAAACCCATGTGACAACTCCCAAAATCCAGCTCTCAACACCTTACCCCCATTATACTGGCTCTGTCACATTCAAGATACTTTTGTGTTTCTCGTTTATTCTCTTTTCTTTTTCTGAATGAATCTGATGTTGAAACCATGTCTCATTTTAAAGTGGTTTGTGTTCCCATGACAATGGCCACAGAGGAGGCTCATAGGACATGCCTATGTGTGGTATGAAGGGTAAACTCAGACTGTTTGGGTTCAAATCCTGGCTCTGCACGACCCTGAGCAAATTACTTGACCTCTGTGTGCCTCAGTTTCCTCATCTGTATAATGCAGATATTTATATTAAATAAGCTATTCCATGTGAAGGGCGTAGGCCAGAGCCTGACACTAATAAGGTTATTAGCAGCTGCTGTTTTTACCATTTGCTACCTGTCCTGCCTGCCTCGCAGGATGGACCCCTTGGGAAAAAAAGTACAGCAGTGAAAAGAGCATTTCATCAGGAGTCCTGGCTTCTTTACCCTCTTCTATTGATAGTCTCCAACCCAATCAGCTATAGCAATTTCCCCGGTTCACTTTACCCCAAGGTAGGTGATGATAACAGTATTTACTGAGCTTGTGTAGGCTAAATTTGCCTGCCTAATCTCTTGATCTCGGGTAGACAGGTTTTTTTTGTTGTTGTTGTTTTAAAGATTTTTATTGGGTAATTGGGGGGATGGGAACAGTGCTGGGGAATTGGGGGAAGGGGAACAGACAAGTTGCTGTCGTTTTGTTCTTCAATCTAGTTGTGGAGGACGCTGCTTCACTGGCCCAAGTTGGCACCATCATTGCGCTCTTCCCAGGCGAGGCAGATCAGTCGCCGGCTTCTGGATGGCCGCTCACTGCGGCTGCTGGCCGCTCACGTTGGCTACTGGCTACACACGGTAGCCCATGGCAACCCACTGCCACAGGGGCTGCAGCCTACGCCGTTGCTGGTGACTCACGGCAGCCCAGCTCCAGGTTGAGCTGTTGTTCAGCATCTTAGCTGTAGAGGGCAGTGTCACTGGCCCTCATATGTGGGATCCGAACCGGGGCCCTCTGGCATCCCAAGCGAGTTCTTAACCATCGCGCCACTCGGCCGGCCCTCGGGTAGACAGTTTTTGTTAGCTTCTTTTAACAAACTAGGAATTTGAGGCTCAGAGAGGCAAAGGAAAGCATGGAGTCACATAGCCAGACAAAAGAGGAGTCGAGATCTGAACTCAGGGAGTCTGACTCCTTGCCACACGCGTCCCAATTGGTGCTGCAGCAAAATTAAAGCCAGGGCTGAGCCCCTGTTTAGAGTCAGTGGGGTCACCACTCCGTGGGATAGGGAGTGAGGACAGAGAACCCATGCATCCCCTACCCATATCTGGCCTGGGGAGACTGTCAATTTTCCACACAGAAGGAGAAAGAAATGACCCCAAAGGAGCACTTTTAATTGTCATGAAAGTCAAACCATCCGGACAAAAGGCCCTGTTATCATGAGAAAACATACAAATCTTCACCCTCCAATTCTTCATCCCTCCCAGACCCAGGGAATTCTCTTATCAGGTAATGGAATTGTTTTTAGTGGCAAGACTGAGCTCATTAAGGATGCAGTTTGTGCTAATAATGATAATTTGCTGTGCGGTAAAATCACCTCTCTGCCTTGCCGACAGACACTCTAGAAATTATAGGCTAGGGAGAAACAAAAAGGGGAAAGATTAAGGAAAAGAATTGCGATGCAAAACTGTTTCAACAAAAGGAGTTACAGATTTACATATTGAATGTGGTGATCTTCACCTTGAAGTTGTAGAAGAATTAGATACTGCTGAACAATTTTTTAAATCGTCTTTATTCGTTTTTGTTGCCTCTGTCATTGGGTGGTTGTTTTTTGGTTTTGCTTTACAGCACAGGCCAGTTTTTTAAAGCTTGGTGCCAAATGAATTAGTCAGTGACTTAAATTTTGATGCATGATATGATCCTGTGGATGAGGTCAAGATGAGGGCAGTTGCGAGGAGCCGTTTCAGTCCTAGCACCCCTTAATTTCATGGGCAAAGGCCTTAGTAACCTTGAGCCCAGAGCGGTCCTCTGCAAACACTGTGGTTTGGGAAGGGGACCAGGCAGATATACCTCCTGTGTGGTTCATTTCTGAGGAGCCAGCAGAGACGCAACAGGTGGGACCACTCAGGCCCAAGCAGGTGAGGGCTCTGTCTCCTGATTTCCTGTCTAGGACTGTGGGGTCACTCTCCCAGGGGTTTATGGAAGCTGGAAAAAAAATCTGACTATTCCCTGGGCTTTGCCCCAGCCCTTTGAAGGGAACGCCAGCTACCTTCTATGGAAGTGTGGCTTTTTTTTCTTTAAACATACCATCTCTAAAAGGTTAAAATANGATAGCACTCAAATAAAATGTTGCGTTCATGACAATAAATCTAATAAAAAGGTTTTTTAGACACATTGGCTAGGTCCTCAAAATGTTCATAAGCAGATAAAATGAGGGAAAAAGGAGCGTCAAAAAAACCCAACCTTCTCAAAGCTGCAGATATGATAAATGTGTACATGAATTATAAGTCAGAAATGCCCTTAGACAAATAGATTTAAAAATATTTTAAGCACTCACCCAAACTGGATTGACTTTAAGCAAACAGAAGTAATTTTAGATCAACTGGAGCTGAGGTCTGGGACTATGGAGGGCAGGGAGTGTCACAACCAGCCAGAGAGGCCTAGGGAGAATCGCCCTTGGTGACCTTCACAAGAACACAGGCCACAAACAAGGCCTCTAGGACCTTGGGGCTGGGTGCCCAGCTCCTTTAGGCCATGGAGTGCCCAGTGCCCATTCCTGATGGTACCCCAGGCAGTTCAGGAAAGGTGGGGTACACGTTCCCTCTCAGCCTTTGGAGAATCCAGACAAATCCAGTTTGAATCTAAATTTGGACGTGGGGCTTTCGTTGAGGACACATTAGCCTCCTTCGAGGGGCCACCTATATTTTTCCTGGGAAGGGGGCCTGATTTCAGAAGATTGGTGGAGGCTGGTGTACCCCACTCTCCCCCCCACAAGTCCAACCCTATTAGTTGGAAACAAAAGAGGCTGTCAAGGAGACGGAAAATGGCTCTGCCTGCCTGGGCCATGTCACCTAATGACAGCTCACACTTGTGGAACGCTCACTCTAGGCCAGGCACCAGGGGAAACTGTGGGTATTTGTGGAGGGGAAAGTAATTTACTTACGGAACCCACAGGCCTTTTGAGAAAGAAGCCAAGACCCCAACTCTTGAAGCTCTTGGGGTGGGACGGGGTCTGATGAGCAAGGCCCAGGAGCGGGGCTCAAGGTCGAGGACATCCAGTTTTGAGCCTTAGTTGAACTTCTAATTTTTGCCCTTTTTTGTTCCTGCTAGTGCTATTGTTAGCTGTGCTCAAAAGGAAGCAGAGGCCTGTGAGTTTTACATTAGCCAAATGCTAGGCCAAGCCTTTG
>NW_017731424.1:12229-55524 GCF_001890085.2 Hipposideros armiger
AGAGACGCAACAGGTGGGACCACTCAGGCCCAAGCAGGTGAGGGCTCTGTCTCCTGATTTCCTGTCTAGGACTGTGGGGTCACTCTCCCAGGGGTTTATGGAAGCTGGAAAAAAAATCTGACTATTCCCTGGGCTTTGCCCCAGCCCTTTGAAGGGAACGCCAGCTACCTTCTATGGAAGTGTGGCTTTTTTTTCTTTAAACATACCATCTCTAAAAGGTTAAAATAGCTTTTAATCAATTCAAATGAAGATCCTTAAAATAATATCTCTTCCTGATTATGAAAACAATACCTGTTGGCTGTGGAAAATTGGAGAATACACACAAAAAAATAAAATTGACCAATAACACCACCATCCAAATAACCATGGTTAGCATTATGGATTAGCAATTCCCTCTACCCATCTACCCCTTGTTTAAAAACAAAAAAAACTGTGCGTGTGTGTGTGTGTGTGTGTGTGCGCACGCACGTGCGTGTGTGCGTGCGTGTGTGTGTGTGTGTGTGTATGTGTGTACATATGGGTTTGCTGTTATTACAACCTGCTTTTTTCATGTACTATATCATGAATGTTTTTCCACAACAGCATTCTTCTATCACATTATTTTTAATAATGGGATGTACTGGAATCTCAATTCCCATTGGGTTTGGGTTGTTGTTCTGGTTTATATGACACTCATCCTTTATACACATCCTTGTTTGTTTTCGTAGACAAGGGTTCTTAACCATTTCTGTGCCAGAGACTTTTTGGCTCTCTGGTAAAATCTGTGGACCTCTTCTCAGAATAATGTTTTTAAATGTAAAGGAAAATACAGGCAATTACAAAGGAAACTAATTATGTTGAAGTATTATCCAAATAGTAAAAAGAATATTTGTGAAATAGCTGTGTTTCTTTACACATATATTGAATAACAATATGCTAGAAAGTTGTTATAGTAGCTCCAATAACTATGATAATTACAATAACCAAGAGTAACATTTCAAAGCTGTTTGTAACAAATGTCATATGCTGTGACAAGATCTGTGATTTCTATTGGGCTAAGGTGACAGGTACGGCTGTAGTTGGTTGCCTAATTCATAAGTGAAGGCAATACTAAATTTCACTTGGAGGTTAGTGAATACAAAGATGTCACTTTTTTCTCATCAAAGTTCTTTTTTCTTCTCAAAGATAGGACTCCTGATTTCTATGCATGAAACCCGGGTGGTCCCGGGAGCCCAGGTGAAAATTCCTGTGTTGGAAAGACCTCCAGGAGCAGCTTGCTGAGTCTTTTGGCTCTGTACATTTTTGAGCCTTTCATACCAATGGCCTCACTGCCCCAGCAGCTGCTTTGATTTTTTTCTCAGAGCCAGTGGCTGCAGAGCGAGGTCAGGGAGAAGGCCAGTGGCAGGAGGAAATTAGCCAGGGTTATGGGCTGAAGTGTGTTCCCCAACAGTATATGTTGAAGTCCTAATCCCCGGTACCTCAGAATGTGACTTGTTTGGAAACAGGTGTAGTTAGCTAAGTTTAGTTGAAGTCATACTGGAGAATGGTGGCCCCTAATCTAATGGGACTGGTGTCCTTATAAAAATACAGCCATGTGACATCAGGGACACAGAGGGATGCCATGTGATGATAAAGACAGAGACTGGAGTCACGCACCAAGAAACACCAAGGATTACCAGTAAACCACCAGGAGCTGGGAAGAGGCAAGGAAGGATTCTTCCCTAAGGTTTCAGAGGGAGCATGGCCCTGCTGACACCTTGCTTTTGGACTTGTAGCCTCCAGAGCTGTGAGACAATAAATTCCTGTTGTCTTACACCACCCCGTTCATGGTACTCTTTTACCGGAAGCCCTGGGAGCCGACAAAGGCTGTTATTTGCCAGTTGGCTTTCCCGGGGAACTGGGATTTGGAAAAACTGGGGCTGGGGTGGGCGTGGCGTGTGTGCCAGTGTTGGGAACTGCCATGTCAGGACCCAGGGTGACTGACAGGGGCTGGCGGGTGAGAGAGCTGGGCTAGGGCTTCAACAGGGGCCTGGTCCAGCTGCACAGTATCACCTCAGGTTTAGGAAGAAATGGGCTCCACCCTGCCTCTTCTCAGGGTCAACATAACCTGGGAAAAAACCCACAGAGGCCCTTTAGCATGCTGAGACATATACTCTTTATTCCCACATGACAATAAAAGGTCTTTATCATTAATGATGTGTTATTGCCAAGCAGGCAGGGTGCAGGCAGCAGTTCAAAGGATTCTTATGAAAAGTCCCAGGTGCTTTTGGGGTGTGGGTGAGGGGCTGAGTCTCCTGTGAGAATGGCGAGCCTTTGAGCCCCTCCTAAGGTTCACCTCTCCTTGGGGGGCTCTTGGCTTCTAGCCTTCTACTGTCCTAGCCTTGGCTGAGGACAGTGGCTCTAGATACATCTTCCCATTATATGACATACTTGGCCTCTGAGTACAGCCACACGTCCCCGGAGGTCTAGGGTCCTCTGCCGGGGGTCTTCCAAGGGCAGGACAGGTACCACCTGGAAGAGAAACCATCCCCACGAGTTGCAGGCACGTGGCCCAGCTAAGCAGAGAGGCAGCTGCAAACATGTCATCCCCTTTTAAAAACAGTAGAAAAGGAAGAAAGAGTCCTCCCTTACCTGGATTAGAGCAGCTCCGACATTTCGGCAGCAGCCCTTCATGCTGCAAAGCTGGTGGCAAAGGAGGAGGTTGCATGGACCTAACTCCATATATTCTAAAGTAAGAACAAAAGTCATAGAGTTACTCCTTTTCTTCATAATAAAAATAATAATAAATAGAACCTATGCAGGTTCTGTGTAAGCACCGGTGAGCACGGGACGTTTATTTCTAATCCTTACCATTTGTTCTGAAGGTAAGGATTAGCATCTCCATTTTACAGAAGGAAAAACGGAGGCCACCCTCTGCAGTCGTGCCCTACCATCTCCCTCCCTCACGCCTTAGGTTGCTGCCAGGATGGGTGGCCCTGTTGGCTTTTACTTCCAGTTTCTCCCTGCAAAGCAGGACTTCCAGAGACTGTTGGGCACGGGTGGGGAACGGAGCATGGCTGCCTACTTGGACGGCCCTGCGACTACACACAAGGCCCCGTGTAAAACAAATCAGACACAAACATAGTCCCAGTGCTGGGATGAGTCCCTCTGGAAACCCGTGGCCCAACATCTGCCCTTCCCCTTGTTACCTGTGGTTACGCCCCAGGCCAGACTTACTCCTCATACGGTTTCAGGGGTGCTCTCTTGGCCTGCTCCACGATGTCCAGGAAGTCCCTGTAGCAGTTCCTGGCCATGACCGTGAACCGTGTGGCACAGCCTAATTCAGTGACCCTGGCTCTTGGCAGGTAGCCCGCCCAGCCAGGGATCGGGGGCTCCTGGAGGGGTTTCTTTATGTGTTTGCATTCTGGAAAGAAACACCATGCTTCCTGAGGGCTTTGCGAAGCCACACCATGGGCAGTGCTCCCAAGTCAGCTGGCACCCCAACAG
This sequence comes from Hipposideros armiger, assembly GCF_001890085.2. Taxonomy (NCBI): domain Eukaryota; kingdom Metazoa; phylum Chordata; class Mammalia; order Chiroptera; family Hipposideridae; genus Hipposideros; species Hipposideros armiger. The sequence goes on from NW_017731424.1 coordinate 15,695, forward strand.
CACGGTGAACACCTAGGCCTCTAGATGTCCTCAGGGCAGCTACCACTGGCTGGTTGATTCTCATGCCAGGCACCTCGGTAGGGGCTTGACATATAGCCTTTCATTTCATTCTCTCGCAATCCTTAAGAAGTTGGTGCCGTTATTACCTCCACGTTTTGGAGGAGGAGGCTGCGAGAACTTCAGGAGGTTAAGACTCGGCCAAGGTCATATAACAAGGAAGTGCTGGCATCGAGATTCAAACCCAAGTCCCTCTGATTCCCAAGTCCTTGCTCTTAAACAGGTCCTTCTCCTTCCTCAGGTTAAAAGCTTCAGTCATTGCTCTTTGACAGTTTACACAGGGAATCAAGAGAAGCACCCAAATCAGACTCAACACCGGGAACCTGCCTGCAGGTCATGAGTGACTCTGGCTGGCTAGATGACGTTGGCAATTTCACATTTGTGAGAGGAAAGATTACAGCCCCATAAGCCTCCCCCAGCTGTTGTAAGAATTTAATTAGGCCTCTGAGTCCCATAACCTCAGAGCTAGAAGGCACCCTAGGGAGTATCTGGTCCATCCTGCCCTGCCCTGCCCTGGATGAAGTAATTAGAGCCCAGAGAGGGAAAGCAAGTTGCCCTAGGTCACACAGCAAGTAGGCAAAGAGCTGGGCTCAATCCCAAACTCTTAGGCAGATGTTCTTTGTAATGTTTTGGAAATTTTTAAAGCACAAGAAACGTGTTCTTAAAGGGCCCAGAACAATTCTAGGAATAATAACAACTGCAATCAGTCCATTACTTTTTCTATAGGCCTTGAAACCTGAAAAATGGTCCTGGACAAACCACCGTGTGATTATTAACATTGTATAATCATATCATCATCGTTTTTGTGGTTGTTATTCAGAGCAAAACCCCTTCCACCCAGCTAGGACCTGGAAGAGCTGGGTCCAAACCCAGGTCTGACCTTGGACAAGGGACACTACCTCTTGAAGCCTCACTTCCCCCATCTCTAAAATGGGAAGGGCAGGATCGCCCTCACAGGGCTGCTGTGAGTGGTTAACGAAGTAACGGTGCCAGGCACAGAGGAAGCACTAAAATGCAGAGACGGCAGTTGTCTGAACGTTTGTGGTAAGACTAGCCCAGGGGCACTTAGTTCCCAACGCCCTCTCCCCCTGGAACTGTTTCTCATTTTAAGAAACCGAGCCTTTCCGTTTTCACTGCCGCCTGGGAATGGGGAGCTGTGCTGAGCTCTAGGATCTCTGTGCAGCTCCGTGGGCCTGCCAGGCCCTGCCCTTGGGCCCCGGGGCAGAAGGGGGCTGGTTTCTGGGGGCCGGTACCCAGACTCAAGGGGTGGTACTGCTGGTAGTACTGGTGCAGCGCCCGCAGGACGGCCTTCTCAGAGCTGACGGGTTTCAGTCTCTGGGCAGCGGCCACCGAACAGCGCAATTCCTCCAGCTGGTCTTTGTATCGCTGCGTCTTCTCCTGGAAGGCTCTCAGACAGTGGGACACGTCATCCTCCCTGGAAGTATCCAGGCAGCTGAGGTACGGGATGAAGCCTGCAAGAGCCCACGGAAACCACAGCCTTTGGCAAGGATTCCGAACCTTGGCCCAAACGCCCCGGAGTTTTCAGCCCACCAGTTGGTATTTCTCCCTTGGCCAACAACACTGCATTTTTCCAAAGGCCATTAATACAAGCAGTGCTGTTGTTCCCACTGTGACGGGCCCTCCCAAGGCCACAAAAAATGACGGTGCTGGGGAGTGAAGGCCCATTTCAACAAAGGCTATGACAGTAATATTCTTTGATAGCAAAGCCCCTGATGTCAGCCTGAACGGCAAACGGGGAAAGCATGTAATGGGCCAAAATGATAGTCTGAGGAGTAATTGAAATTATTCACTTTTTTAGAGAGAAAGCTTATTTTCCTTGACACTTCCCAAATGCAATTTGGGACCTTTCTTGTCTGGACCATCGGAAAATTGTGGGCTTATTAAAAGCAGAGACCTATTACACAAAAAGGTAAATTCATTGTCTGCAAGAGCCACCCCTAGAATAATTTTTCACCATTTCCCACAAAATAACATATAATCATTACAATTAGTACGGGTAAAACATGACTATTTATTCAAACTGGATGCTGAATCCTAAGTACTATAATATTGTCACAATAACACCATTTTTTAAAAAGAACAAATGAGGAAAAACTGGTTAAGAACTTGGTTTTAGACTGTAAAATAAATAAATAACTCTCACGACGGAAGCCCAACATTTTTGCCTTTGTCCCTAGGTAAGGAACACCTGCCTTCAGCGTTGAATGCAGCAACCACCACCCCTGCACCCTGCAAGAGGCCCCCTCTGGAAGATTCCAATCACGAGAGACTGATCTTAAAGTCCTCCACCCACCATCCAGCCTCCCCAATCCCTGGGCAATTAAAAGATACCTTAATGTCATGGGGGAGGCCGCTGTAGTAACCCACAGGACTTGCCACAGTGGTGTCTCCTCCATCAGGGTCTACTCTGACCTGCACAGATTTTACATTTCTATATTGGGTCTTCAGAAAAGTCATGACGCATGTTTGCGACCGATGGCACTAGTTCATTTTTGGAAGTACTAGAGTCATTCGCATCTATGTTATTGCTATGTCATTTGACAGCTGACAGTTCTAGCTTCATTCTAAAAGAAAAAATTGAGCGATTTGGTTGAGTTTTGGAGATTTTACAACAAGTTGAAGAGGGAAGACCAAACTGTGCGTTTTGGCCATATTTTACTGTTTTACTTCCGTAAAGGGAAGAACGCACATCAAGCTTGTGAAAAGTTGCATAAAGTTTACGGTGACAATGCTCCACAAGAACATCAGTGCCAACGATGGTTCACAAAATTCCGTGCTGGTGATTTTGATCTCAATGACGCTCCTCGGTCAGGGAGGCCCACCGAGGTTGATGATGACAAAATAAAGGCATTGATCGAGTCAAACCCACGTTACACGACACAAGAGATTGCAAAAACATTGAACATCCGTCATTCAAGCATTCATGACCACCTGAAAGAGCTGGGATACGTATGCAAACTTGATATTTGGGTTCCGCATGAATTCAAAGAAGTTCATTTGATGGCGTGTGTAAACATCTGCAATATGCTCATTAAACGTGAGGAAAACGATTCTTTTTTGAAGTGATTGATAACTGGTGATGAGAAGTGGATTGTTTACAACAATTGGTGTGCAAATGGTCTTGGTCCCGACATGATGATTCGCCTCAAACGACATCGAAAGCAGACATTCACCAGAGCAAGGTTATGCTCTCAGTGTGGTGAGATTTTAAAAGCGTCGTGTTTTTCGAGCTCCTACCAAGGAACCAAACAATCAATTCAAATGTGTACTGTCGGCAATTGGACAGATTGAACGAATCCATCATCCAGAAACATCCAGAGCTTGTTAATTGTAAAGGAGTTGTGTTCCATCACGACAATGTGAGACCACACACAAGTTTGATCACCCGTCAAAAATGATAGGAGCTTGGATGGGATGTGTCGCCACACCCACCATACTCAACTGACCTTGTGCCATCAGACTTCAACTTGTCTCGCTCTCTTCAAAACTCCTTGCGTGGTATAATGTTCAATTCAGATGAGGCTATAAATCAGCACCTTGTTCAATTTTTCGCAAATAAAGACAGGCCCTTCTATGAACGAGGAATTATGAAAATCACTGAAAGATGGCAAAAGGTTATCGAACAAAATGGGCAATATATCATTTATTGCTCTTTGTTCTTTATATAAGTAAATGACCTTTGAAAAACATAAGACAAAATACGTCATGACTTTTCCGAAAACCCAATAGATCAGGGGTCGGCAAACTGTGGCTCGTGAGCCACATGCGGCTCTTTGGGTACGTACATGTGGCTCTGAAGCAAAATTGGAAATGAAAATAAAACTATAATAGTTTCATTTATAAAAATTTCAAATGATATTATTCACATAATGGTGACTTCATTTGTTTAATGGCTCTCAAATAATTTTTAAATTGTTGTGAGGGACCGGATTGGCTCTTCTGTCTCAAGTTTGCCAACCCCTGGGATAGGTGCACACACACAGGAATACAAAATACCCTTATTGAGTCTTGCTGAGCACCAAGACATTTTAAATAGGTTATGTATGCTGGCTCCATTAGTCCTCACAACAATCTTATAAAAACTCCATTATTACCCCCATGTAGTTGGTTGAATTGTGTCCCCCAAGTCCAAGTTCTAACCCCTGGCATCTGTGAATGCGACCTTACCTGGAAATAGGATCTGTGCAGATATAATTAAGGATCTAGAAATTCAATCATCCTGGATTGAGGGTGGCCCTGAATCCAATGCTTGGTGCTTTTATAAAGCAAAAGTAGAGGGAGGTTTGAGACACACAGACAGAGAAACAGGGCAGAAGGGCACACGAAGAATCAGGTGAAGATGGAGGCACAGATGACAGTGACCAGTGATGCTGCCACAAGCCAAGGAATGCCCGCGGCCACCAGAAGCTGAAAGAGGCAGGAAGGAGCCTCCCCGAGAGTCTTCCGAGGGAGCACGGCCCTACCTCCACCTTGATTTCAGACCTCTAGCCTCCCAAACTGTGAGAGAACAAGGGTCTGTTGTTTTAAACAGCAGCCCTAGGAAACGAATACAACCATTTCATAGAAATTACCATAGAGAGGTAAGTACCTTACTTACAATCACACAGACAATGGCTGAGCAGAGGCTGGAACCTCAGTTTGTTAGAGCCCAAAGCCTGCTTTCTTAATGAACCAGGACCAGAGGGTGAGGCTGGGCAGCCTTGGGGTATTCCCCCTGCATCTCTCTTCCTGAGAACATCTGTAAGTGAGAGCTGAGGGCCTACAGGGATCACTGGATTTGTCACAAGGATGTGACTTAATAAGTTCTCAGTAGCCCAGAAGCCTTTAGGTAGGGTGACCAATTGTCCAGGTGCCAAGGACTAAGGCATTTCCTGGGACACAGGACTTTCAGTGCTAATTGCAGGCAATTCAGGACAGTTGGTCACCCTCCCTCTTGGGAACACAAGAAGAAATGGAACCATAAGAACAGTTCTATTGCAAAGCTTGAGAAAGTCAAAGTTGGGGAGAAGGACAGGGCCTCAAGCTTATTCGTGTGTCTATCGCCATTCACTGTGTCTCTCCTGGTCCAAATGCATTTAATGGACATTAATTAAGTGCTTCCTGCATACCAGGTCATGTCCTGGGAGATTTGACCTAAGTTATATCTCTCTATCAGAGCCATTATCAGCCATCTTCAGCAATGGGGTGCTCTTAACACATATCTTAAAAGTTAGTGCCTGTATTGGCTCAGTCGGCCAGACAGACACGAACAGTGGGCCAAAGCACGGACAGTGAGCAGGACCATGGTTCTCCTGCCAGGCACGTCTGCAGGGCACGTCTCCACTTACCACTGTATCCTGGTGTGATTGGCAGCTGTCTCATGAAGGTCTTGGAAGACTCCATGATTTTCCCTCTGTTAATAAAGGGAAAAAGGAATGAAATTGTCCTATCAAATGTCCCTGCCTCAAGAACTCACCTCAAGTATGCTAGAGCCCTTGGGAGTACAGTGACCTTGTCAGGGGTTCGGATGGAGACATAACACCACCATCTTACACAAAACCAGATGTTGCAGGCTTCAGTAATAAAACCATGATACCAAGGGGCCTTCGCCTCTTACATGAACTTAGATGGCAGGTGTGCAAATCACCACCCACCAGTGTCTCCCTCCCCTGGGGGCCTCGTCCCACCCCCACCTCCAACCTTCCATCCAACAATTATGAACTGTGTACACATTATGGCCACCAACTGTGACAGAAGTTAGAAATTAAAAGATGAGCAAGACCCAGGAGCTCCCATGTAAAAACCTTGAGGGGGGGGACGGGGGGGGGAGATGAGGTATCCTTAACCCACAGCCTTTCTTTATCCAGGGGATACCAGGTCACAGTGGTGATTTTTGCTGCCCCCCAGCACCTCCCCCCTCAGGACATCTGGCAGTGTCTGGAGACATTTTGGGTTGTCACAATAGTGGACTGGGTGCTGCAGGTATCTAGTGAGTAGAGGCCAAGATGCTGCTCAACATCTTGCAAGGCTCAGGACAGCCCCCTAACAAAGAATTAGAGTTATGTTCTGGCTGGAAGGGGTCATAAGTCCCAAAAGGCTGGCCTGGAGTCCAAGGGGGGTGAGCAGAGGGTGATGGGGGGACCACTGCAGCATTAGTTCATGTAGATGCTGTCTCTGGAGCCAGACCCATTCCTTCTTCCAGGGTGGCCCGTGGTCCCTGCACACACATCCCCCATGGGCCAGGCCAGCATCTCACATCTGTTGATGCTGCCAGGTCCTACCCAGCCGAGCCAACTCATCTCTTAAAAGTGATGCCCTCCTGCCAGGACAAATGGCTCAGGGAGTGGGAGGGGAGGGCCACAGTCAGGTTTTGTCAGCAATGATGGGCATTTTAAAAACGTTCCAAGCATGTACAGAACGCTTGCTATCAGGACAGGGCTGAATGTGGGACCGCATTCTTGTTAAATCCTCACAACCAACCTAAGGGTTAGTTGGAGTCCCCATTTTATAGATGAGGGCGGGGAAAGGCATGGAGAGGTTAAGTAACTCGTTTGAGGGTCGTTGCATCCAAGGAGGTATAAATGAATGGCCTCTAAACTCTTGAGAGGTAGGATTTTGTGGCCTCAAAAGAAGCCGCTAAGAAGGGGGCGGCTCCGGGCGCAGACGGTAGGGGCGGAGCGGCTGCGGACCCCGCCCCGAGGCCCGCCTGGAGGAGGCAGAAGGAAGGAAGGTGGAGACGAGGTGAGCGGGGTCCGGGAGGGGCGGGGATACGCCGCCCCCCTCACCCCTCACCCCAACCCTCTCCTGAGTCGCTCACCTGGGCGGACCTGGATCACTGCCCAGCGGGCCGCCTCGCCCAAGCCCTGCCTGCGCGCCGCCCCGCCTTTGTGCGATCACCCGCCGGAGAAAGGGCGGGGGAAGGGAGCTGGGCGGGGCCTGCTGTCCGCCTGCCCCGCCCCCGGACAGCAGGCCCCTCCCCCGTCCCTCACCACCCGCCGCCCCACCGTTAGCCGAGGCCGGGCGGCCAGGCGGGTGGGTGAACTCGATTGAATGTGATGGGGCTTCCCACTGCTCCCCGCTCAGGAGTCGCCCAACAAATATTTGGTCTCCAAAGCTGTTCTCCATTCATGGTCTCCCCCAGCCGGGGCCCTCTTAAGTTTGGGGATTGGGAGGAGGGGCACTCGAAGGGATCTAGGTCAACGCGGCCTTTTTGTAATGTGGACGCTGGGGTGGCCTGGGTTGGGGCCAGGAAGTCCTGGTGGGAGGAAGAGGGTGGATGAGAACGGGACTCCCTTCCTTGGGCCCACGTGGGGCCCAAAGTCAGGGACAGGCGGGGTGCTGGAACAGCCCAGGAGAGGAGAGCAGCCTGTGGCCTTGGCGGCTTCCACTCCGGCCCCCAGCCCTCTGTCTCTTAGGAGTTAAAACGGGTTTCCAGACGGTCCGGACAGGTAACAGGGCAGAAAAAGGGCGATACCGGGGAAGTGGAGCCATACTCCTTTATAACCAGCCTCATCTTATGGGCTCGAAGGAGGTCCTGAGCCTTCATCCCATTGGATTGGAACCAGAGGGCATGAGTGGCCTTTCCAGAGAAGGAAACCAAGGCCTGACTGCTGTTTGCTTACTGCAGCTCCCAGGCGCCCTACCTCAACTCCCCGGGGAAAGGAACTTCAGATGAAGGCTGATGGAGCTACCCACTTAGGAAGAGCCCATTTACACCTCCCCCAGGGTCCCAGAACCCCAACCTCACACTATCTGGGAGCTCCCGAGAGCCAACTCTGAAGGGTGACCCAGACATAAAGCCTGGAATAAACCCAAGGCTTTAGCTGCAGCAGCCAGCTTACTGTGCCTGCTAAGATGCCAGCACAAAGCACCAGTCCCAGGCTGTGTGCTTTTTTTTTTTTTTAAATGCCCTTCGTTTGGGTGCGGTGGAGTTGTCAGTGACTCACCCCACTTGGCTGACTTCTCTTTGGCTAGACCACTTTCATCCAGCTTGGAGGGAAAGGAGGCTCAAGAATATCAACAGAACCTTCCTTCCCAAAGAACAAAGGGGCCGGTCTTGTTGGTATGAAAGTTCATGAAGCCTGCAACACCTAGAAAAGGACCTGAGAAATCTATCTCCACCTGAGATGGGGAGGAGGGGGAGGTCGGTAAGAGTATGTAAAATTCCATTTACAAATTCAGAGTGCAAAAAAAAAACCATCTGGGCCACATAAGATCCAGAGTTTTGCTTTATTAGACATCTGTGAAGACGGAATTTGCAGATACAATCTTGTCAAGTTGTGAACTGCTGCAAAGTTCTGTGAAGTTTGAATTTATCTTGTCGTGAACAAGACCCATTTTAGAATATAGTTCCATATTCTAAGCAGATGAGAGGTGTGACATTGTGGCCAACAACTTTTATACTAGTCATCCATGTAAGCCATTTCCCAGCATAAATATGCAGCTTAATCACAGCTATTTCATCTCTACAACGTGAAGTTCGATCGTCGACTAATAATGCATTTTGACTCCTGTGTATATTGGTGCATGCGATTCTTTGCCACCCTGGCAATTAACCAGACCTGGACTCTAAAAGCTAAACTTGATCTAAGTAACGTTCTAGGGGTAGGGCAGGATCTGTAATCTGTACTCATGTTAGCCATCACTCGACACAAATGCTTGTATGTCTCCTCCTCTTTCCCGTCTCTTGACTGTCTGTAACTTGGCTGGCATTCAGCATTTATTAATGCCTGCTGTGTACAAAAAGGGCAGTTACATAGAAAATCCTTTGACAGTTCTGCTTCCACGAAACATGATCAGATAATAAGCCGGGGACAAGTGAGTAATGTGTCTAACAACAGGCCTTTTAGAAACTTTCTAAGACTAGAAAATGTGTCTAAGGGTACTTATCCAGTGTTCTAGAATATTTCCGTAGCAAGGGGGTGGGGGAAGGGATAGATTTGGGGGATCCATTGAAATCCCTTTAAAAGGAGTTTGACTATTGGGCCTGCATCTCTGGGGCTAGAAGAAAGTCCAGTAAAATTATCACCTCCCCTCGATCATCTGTTTGCCAGCAGTACAGATTTCAACCACCTCACCTTAAGAAAATAGACATGGAGACATCCTTAATGCAAGGTGGGAAAGGCGTTACATTAGCCCCAAAAGAAGGACTTGACTCTATTACCCACACTTACACCCAATCCAGTAGAAAAGCTGGATGTGTGCACCATCTGATTCCCTCCTTTGACCCTGGTGTACTGAAAACATCACACACGGTAGACCACACTTTGCCCTCAGAGTGACTGCTTTGTCCTGCAAAGAGAGGCTGACAACCTTGCAGGGGTGCAAAGAGTTTTTGTAGGTTTTCCTGCATAGTCACAATGCTTCCAGAACCAGGACGTTCAGCTCTCAGACAGAACAGGAGAATCGATACATTATTATGCTCCTTTAAATATAAACTGTGAACCTCTGGGAAGGATGTGTGTGTAGAAAGGTCTGATGAAGCCACTGATCCAGGCAGTCCATGTGTTCAGAGCATTCTGACCTTAGGCACCTCTGTCTATTGCTCAGTCTTGCATATATAGTCCATAGCTTAATATCGGTACTCAACGATTAGTAAGCACAATTAAGAAATGAAACCATGAAAAATTAAAGGCAGATCTGTCACCAACAAAATTCAAAGAGCATTTTTCCTTTCTTTTTTAACAAGAAAAGCACATTGTAGAAATAAAGATTCTGTACAATATTCTAATATTGTATGTACATAAAATTATAACTAAATTGAGAAGTCTTATTCGTAGAGAGAGTATGGCTAGCAACACCAAAGAAAGACCCATCAGGTGTAGCGTTGAAGCAGAGCAGGCAGCAAGAGAACCCTAGCACACACAACTTTGTGCCTGGATGAGAAATCCTGTGACTAAGTTATGTGATCAGCGTCTTCTAGTTCTGTGGTTTGTTGTGTTTCACATTCTAGTAGGTAATTCGGCAGCAGGCGAGGTGAAAAAGCAGACATGTTAGAACGAAACTGGAAATGCTATTTAAAATCTGCACATAGGCTGTGATAATGGGTTTGTGAATCCAACTTGCATTCGAAGTTAGTTTGCTCCTCCTCCCTTCGTTCGTTAAGCAGACCTCCAGTGGTTTAAAATTGGAATGAACTCCAGCAGGTGGAAAAGACAGCTTGGAACAGATCAGATGGGCTGTGAGTCAGATTCTTGATTCTTTCTCCTCAGTTGTTGCCTGAATGTTGGAGAAAACTGGCTTTGCAAGTGGGGAAGGAAGGAGAGAACGCACACCAAGCCAGCTGGTTCCTCAGGCAGCCCCTTTCTTAGGGTGGCTTTCTTCCAATCTTCTTCCTCCCCAGGCCCTTCCTGTGAGGGTTACAGTACCATCCCCAAGCCAGGTGAGGCCCCAGCCCCACTCACAAGAGGGCGAGTGTGGGATCATCACTCTTCATGTGAGCCGGCTCCCTAAGGGAGCCCAACCAGAGGCTGCAGGCTCTGGTCTGCTGTCAGCTTCAGACAAAACCTCAAGCTAGGAGTTTCGATCGCACCACAGTCACCTGTGGTGTTTACTGAAAACTGCAGGTTCTGGTCCTCTTCTCCAAGACGCGACTTCAGTTCGTAAACGGGACAGGATCCAGGACCTGTCTTTAGCAAGTGCCCTCCTATGGGCGATCCGCAGATCTGCTTTGAAAAGCTGGCTGAATTGACCAAGTATAGAGCTATGAATTCCTTTTGGACAGGCTTTAAAAACTGAAAGCTTGAATGAATCATGTTATAGAACAGCGTCTCTGCCCATGTATCACCATGTTTTCCTTTCAAAATGTGGGACTAAATGGCCAAAACTTTTAGGGGGACGAAGGTGAGCAGGGCAAAAGAGTTAATTTAAAACATGCATGTTTTTCAAGGTGAGGGGCTGTTCCCAGACTCCTGGGCTTGGTGATGTGAACAAGGCAAATTGCAACCTCATTTTCTCGAAACACAGAATTCCTATTGAGGTTAACCAGAATTACTTATGAATTCAGAAATCAGGATTTGTCATTCTGATGTCAAAACTTATACAGCATATGATTTGGGATATATCAGTAGCTCTTTCATATCCATTTCCATCGAAGCAAGTTTTTACCTCTGGAAAAATTGAGGTGCCAGCCCTCCCACTCACACAAATCCTAGTGGATCAGCCAAGGCTACAGATATTCACTGAACCTATTTGGAATTTAAATCACGGCAGCCTAAAATAGTGCCCAGTGTAGGCAGTCTTCTCCCACCAGCTAAAAACGTTCCAAATTCCCACTGAATCTCCACTTTTAATCACATGACGAGGAAAATAAATCAGCTGCAGATGGCTGGCTTTTTATATTGACTGCCATCCAAAAAATGTAAAAAGAAAAGCCTCAAAGAGATGAAGAATTTCCTCCTGGCTCAAAGATATTGCGAATCTATTAATAGAAGGACAGCAACAGGGCATCTTCAGTTCTACTCGATGGAGATGTGTTCAAAGCGAGCTCAATCACTGTGGAAACGTACAGATTCCCTTGCTGGGTGGGTGTTTCACCACTTGGACCTAGGAAAACCAGCTGCTCTTTTAAAATCCTTGCATTTCTTATTCCCAAACCTCAATCTTCATTTCCCGACAGTTTTTTCTGACTCCGGTGTGCCCTCAAAACTCCCAGTTTTCTAGCCCTGGTCTCATCTTCCCTGCTGCAATTCAGGTGAGCAAAGCAGGGTCAAGGGCAGGGGAAGGACAGTCAGGGTTGAGGTCGGCAGATGCAGGCGAGCTGAGTCCAAGGGGGCAGGCGTCAGGGAAGGCCAGTTAGTAATTCAAGAAGTCGATCCCAACCTTGACACTCCTGGAGGTGGCTATGTCGACGGCAGTGGCCTTGATCTCGGTGTCCCCGAACTGCATGAGGGTCTGGATCTCCCTCCGGGCGGGCACGGCGGCGCCGCTGGTCCCGGTGAGATCCAGGCGGAGCGTGCCACACTTCTTCACCCCGGGGTCGGTGATGAAGCTCACGCTGTCGCGCTCAGAGCTGTAGATGTTGATGACAATGACCAGCTGAGAGGGCTTAGCCGGGGTGTAGCTGCGCTTGACCAGCTCACCCAGGGCCACGGACTGGTCGGCAGAGATGAACTTGTCAAAGACATCGGTGCACCAGCGAGTGCCGTCCTTCACCAGCAGCTTCTCGGGCGGGTGCTTGCCCTCCACGTAGCGGTTCAGCACGCCCACCCCGTAGGTGAGCGGGGACCGGCGCACCTTGATGACGGCGGGGTCCAGGCCAAAGAGCACGGCGCCCTTGAGGATGGTGAGGCCCACGTCCTGAGGGATGATAATGCGGCACTTGTCGCCGAAGGCAGCCTGTACTGCCTGCTGCAGGAGGGGCGCCTCCGCAAAGCCGCCCACCAGGAAGAGGAACTTGACGGTGGACACCTCGGGCTTCTGAAACAGGTCCCCTGAAAGGGAGGAGAGAGGGACAACATCCTGTCACCGAAGCCAGCAGCCAAGGGGGACTGGGTGGCCTGAGAATGTGGGAAATGGACAAAACCTCTGGGCCCACTGGAGGACAGGCTTAGTCTGGCTCGCTGAACAGCATTTTTGTGTAGCTGGCCTTTTAAAGAAAGGGGGTCTTGCACAGCAATATGCTCAGGAATAAAAAGCTCTTGCTAAGTAGAAACCCATGTTCACAGGTAGATGGTGATCATTTTAAGTAGTAATTGGTTCTGCATGAAGGAATACTCCTAACACTCACCAAACCTGTAGTTCTGTCAAGTAAGCCAAGGCAGGCCGTTAGACATGTTATCCTTTGGCTATCATAAAAATCCCATCCCACCAGTAGGGGCTGTGATTTGGTAGGTGAGGGGTGGGACGTGGGTGCCTGGATACTGAAAAGGGTCCCCCGTGAGTCTACCGTGGGTCCCTGGGTGAGGGCCACTGAGGCAGCAGGCAGCTGTGTGGCCAGATTCTGTTTCCTCTTTTTGTGGGGAGCTTTCTTTGGTTCACACAACAGTTCCTTCTCCCCTGCAAGGGTTATGGTTCCTAATTTGTCCTGATAAAGCGAAGACGGTACATCACCAAGGGCCTGTCGTTCAAGGGTGATGGTACTGCAGAGCTCCCAGCTTACTCGCTGACTTGTGAAGCCAGAAGGAGAGCCCAGATGAGGACAGGCCATCGGCTGCTTCCAGGAGCCTGTGCCCAGCAACCTCCTGTACATACCCAGTGCTGCCATGCTGCCAGGGCCCTGGCCTGTGGCTCCTGACCCCAGCCCCCTGCCAACCTGACTTCACATGCACGGTCATGATGCTGGAAAAGTCAGTCCCCACTCTCGGCTCTCCCCACGAGTGATCGAGCCCTGGCCAATACTTACGGAGATGCTCAATGATGCTGTCGATGGTCGGCTTGAAAAGGGCGTTCATGGCGTCCGGACTCATCCTCAGCATCCCCTGTGAGGACCACTTCACAAAATCCACACTGCGGGGTGTGGCACAGAGAGAAACGAGCGGTGAGTGTATAAACGATACCCACAAACGGAGACACACACAGAGCTGGGCCCTGGCAGAACCGCTGTCCTATGTAAGGGGCAGAAAGGGTTTCACAGTCCTTGGAAATACCCTAAACGGCCAGGGCCTGGACCCTCAGAAGCTCAAACCTAAGACACAGCCTCTTCTGTTTCTCTTTGCCTTTCGCTGTGGCCCATCTGCCCCTGGAAGCCAACGTCTACTGCAAAAGACAGGAGATATAGGGACCTCTTTCTCTCTCTTTTGGATGGCCGCCTTTTGATCCAACAATAGCTGGATTCGAGCCCATTAAAGGCTCATACGATGTGACCACCATGCTGCCAAGCAAGACTACAAGCCCGGGTGCTCAGGTGCGTCTCCTTCAGCCCTGCAGGTTCTTGTCCCATGGCAGTGAGAAGCCTAATCCTGCCGGTGCCCCTCCGTCTCTTTCAAAGGAGCAGCATGGAGGAGAAAGAGCACTGGACAGGGAGTCTGCTGGCTGGGCTCCAGTCCGGCCTCACCGCTTAGTAGCAATTGGACTTTAGGCAAGTCAGCCTACAGTCTCTCTGAGCCCTGGGCTTCTCCCCTACAAATCAAGGACAATACCACTTGCCTTACCTCCCTCATAGGGGTTGCTGTGAAGATTAGGCTGAATACCGTCTCTGCAAAAACACTGTAAACTTTCTGACTGCAGTGTGTGCCCCTCTTGTTCTCAAGCTCAAAGGGGCCCACCAAGTGGCGTGCTTGTCCCTGAAGCAAAGCACATACCAGCTGCCTCCCAGAATCACATGCTGCCAGGACCCCCAGACCAGGAATTCTATCCATGGTCTCAGCCAAAGGACGATGTGGTGTGGTGCTTAGGGACCCAATGGCTGGCTGCGGCCAGTCTCCCCACTAGGAGAGCTGGCAGGCCCCAGAACTGTGTAGGCAGGACTTGGGATTCAACTCGGAGCAGGTGCCCTCTGCAGGGGACCTGGGGAGGGGGCTCATCTGCCAGAAAGAGGCCAGCTAGGACCCTGCTCCAAGGGCAGGAAGACCTGGAGTCAAATCAACTTTGTGTCCCACGAAAAGGAACCAGGGCTTCTTAGAAAAATGGCAGACTGAGGGTCTGGGCAGGCAAGCAAGATGCAGCAGGACCATCTTCACGGACCTGCAGGCTAAGGCCATTAGAGACCAAAGGTCATGTCGGCGGGACTTAGGAGCCATACCAGCCAACATGGGGCAATGGGGCATCATGGAGGATATAATGCCATGGTTTAAAAATACATCCAATTTGCTTTTTATAATCCACAAATTCTTAATGGATACTCCCCTCATGCCCCCGCAAAAAAAAATAAAATAAAATTCATTTGTCACTTTGGAGGATGCTATGAAATCAATGATTTTTTAAACAAATGAAAAAAAAAAACTTGTACATGGAAGGAAAGAACCGTGCATGTGTCCTGTCTTTGCTACAGGAAGTGCACTTCAGGGCAGCCAGACACTGAGGAGCAAAGCTGCTCTCCACGCCACTGCTCGGACGTCCCGAGCCAGAGGCGAGCCCCACTCACTTGCTCTTCCTCAGGGCATGCTCCACGCTGTGCCCACGGAACTTCTTGTAGTAGTCGATGAAGGAGAAGGGCAGGGTGATGTTCAGCGGGTTAGTTCGGTCCGGGGCAGCCGCCCTTTTGCGAGACTCAAACGCAATCGTTAAGTCAACCCAGGCCGCGGGACGCTTGATTTTGAATTGTTCGATAAAATCCTCTCCGAATATTTTACACAGAAGTTTCTCGAATTCGTAATCTACTCCTAGGGATCCGTAGGGTCCGCCTGAGTGGAAAACAAAATGGGCGCCCGCCATATTTAAAAACCGTGAGAAACTGGATCCAAAGTCTGAGAAAGAGCCTACCCTGTGCCCTTCTCTGCAACACAAAGCAGCATGAACTTGGACCCCCCTGAGCAAGTAGACCGCAGCTCTGTTCTTACTTAGGGTCTTCTCATGCCTCATGGAGAAACTTATTTCGTACAGAAATCACTCGTCAAAAATCTGTTTAAAATCAATTACATTTTAAATAAAATCAGTACATTTAACTAACTAGGAGCATCGTGGTATTCTTACCCAAGAAATCCTAAGACAGGGTCTACTAATTACTCATGAACCCCACCCCACCAAGGGAAAGACCCCATTCTCAATCCATGACCAGGTGTCCTGGGACCTGCTAGAAAGCTTAGCCATGTCACTATATCATAGGTGGCATCAGGTTTCAGTCACATCCTTCCAGAACTTTCAAAAGCAAACTCCCTTGGCCAGGATCTAAAACAGGCTCACTTATTATGCCAAAACCCAAGTTATGGTGGTTTGTATGCATCTTTTAAAAGAACATTTAGGGCCGGCCGAGTGGCACGATGGTTAAGAACTGGCTTGGGACGCCAGAGGGCCCCGGTTCGGATCCCACATATGAGGGCCAGTGACACTGCCCTCCACAGCTAAGATGCTGAACAACAGCTCAACCTGGAGCTGGGCCGCCGTGAGTCGCCGGTGACGGCGTAGGCTGCAGCCCCTGTGGCAGTGGGTTGCCACGGGCTACCGTATGTAGCCAGCAGCCAGCGTGAGCGGCCAGTAGCCGCAGTGAGCGGCCGTCCAGAAGCCGGTGACTGATCCGCCTCGCCAGGGAAGAGCGCAATGATGGTGCCAACCTGGACCAGTGAAGCAACGTCCTCCACAGCTAGACTGAAGAACAAAAGGACAGCAACTTGTCTGTTCCCCTTCCCCCAATTCCCCAGCACTGTTCCCATCCCCCCAATTCCCCAATAAGATCTTTAAAAAGAAAGAAAGAAAGAAAGAAAGAAAGAATAAATAAAAGAACATTTAACTACATTTTGTTTCCCAATTTCAAATCGGCCTCCGCGCCTTCTCCCACCTACAACCCCACATGCTGGTGGCATGGAGAGAATGAAATGCTGAGAGAAATCGGGAGTGAGTGAAACGGCTCAGGTATGAGAAAACCCGCCATGCAGAGGCTCACCTGTTGCTTTATACAGTTCTTTTAGGTGTCCCTCCGGTAACCATATCTGATGGACTGTCAGGTCTACAGTGCCACCGCCACTGTCCACAACCACGTACTTGTCACCTGTACAAAAACAGCCATCCTTTACATAGACCGCTTGTCCACCTGTCCTGAAACAAGCTGGTGGGTGATGACTTGGTATAACCCAGCTAAGCACCACCCAAACTTCTCGTTAGTACAATGGTTTTGTTAATGAGCTGCACAGCGAGTTACTCATGACTAAGGAGAGTGACTCATGTCTGCCAGGAGTGACGGTTAGCATGAATGATAAAGAACACAGATGTGTGAATCTTTAAAACTAAAGCATTCACGTCACATGCTGCTGTATACCTGGCATGTCCAAGTAGATAACTTCCTGCCAAGTTAAAAGCACCATAAAATGACCTGCTGTTTAACAGAAGATTTACTCCGGAACTGGTGCATTCCGACCCCTACCTTTCTTTTGAAGAGTCTGTATGGTTTTATCACATGCAAAATTACAGCTCCAAAAAAGAGCTCTCCCTGGGTGAGTGGTCTTTAAAACCAACTGATTTTGAGCATTTTCCAAAAGTGCAAAAGGAACACAGAGAAATGCATTTTTGCCAGCAACACAATGGACAAAAAAGTCCGGCAAGGGCAAAAGGACATTCAAGGATGCTACCTTCCTCCAGCTCGGACCAGATCTCTCCTATGACATTCTCCACCAAAAAGGTCCGACTCTGCCGATTACGCCGTATGTGTTCCTTAGCTAGTGGCCGACAGAAAGAAAATGACGACGGGTAAGAAAGCATGAAAAAGCGAGCGGTCATCTGAAGTCAGTGGAAGTGACGGCATGAGGAAATTTAGGGACAGAACATTTAGTGAAACATGATTAAAATGATTACATAAATACAACATCGGGAATTAGAAAGCCAGCACTTCCAGAGCAAGTAGCTATTTCCACCGGCCTCCACCTATTCATCTGTGTGGCAGCTTTGGCCTAGGCCCTGTTGAAAAAAAGTTCGCCTGGATGAGCGTCCCTTCCACCGGTGACATTTTTGGGGGAATGGGTTAATAAAATCGGCCAGTTTCCTGGCTTTGCTGTCCCAGGGAGGAAGCTCTCTGCCAAGCAGCCTTCAGTGTGCTTGGTTAAATAGTTTCACATCAAGGAACTCTGATACAAGGAATGTGGAGTATGTTTTCCTAATCTGGATCCCCGGTAAACTGGACAGCAGCCATGTCCTGACCTTGTTGAAGCCAATATGCTATTCAGCCACAAGGTGGCGCTTCAGCCACGATGTGGCCCGTCGGAACCCAGCAAAGCCCAGCACCACCCTTTCCCTGAAGCGGTGAGTCAGCCTGGCTGTGGCGCCCTGCATGGGGTATTTCATCTCCCGCTGGCCGCCTCACAGCCCTGCGAGGCCGGACACCGAACTAAGTTAAGATGAGGAAACCAGGTCAGGGAGGTTAAGGGAACTGCTGTTCCCATCCTGTCTTGCAGCCCGAAATTAACTCTTGACCATGGACCCTCATGCTGAGATTTAACAATTTACAGTGAAATTTGAAAAAGCAGAATATGAACGTTAAGAAATGGGGAAGTGTTGTGAGAGCGTCCCTGGGAAGCTGCAGGGCACAGGCGAGATGGAAACTTGGGCATATCACTCAACCCCTCTGGGCCTCAGTTTCCTCATCCATTCCATGGGGATAATAATATTTGGCCTAAGTTCCTGGCAGGCAGAGAAGGGACTGGTTCTCGGATTTGTCCCCAGCACCCCGTGTGACACCTGGCTCACAGGTGATAATGGAGGTGAGACACCAAGTGTCAGACCTGGTGCCCAACAAATGATCACTACCAGGCCCGACTTGGAGCAACCCCAGATTCTAGAAGTAACGGCTCCGTCCACCCATCCCACAACCTGGCCCCACAACAATGTTAGTCCCTGAGTGGGTGCTGCTACTTTAAATTGCCCTCCAAATCCATCTGTTGCTGTTTATCCAATAAAGGCCCCTGGACCCTCCAGCTTCTTTCAGCAAGGAGTGGCATTTGCAAAACAACACCGACTCCGGGGACTGGGATGACAAACACCCAGCCAGCTCTAAATGCCTCCGGCCCTGGTTTATGGTGGAGAGGCCGTCCCCTGATTCAAGAGTGCCTGCAGGCCTGGGAGGAAACCCCAAACTCAGGGCTTCTTCCCTGTTCCCAGTACCAGCTCTAGGCAAATTTATATTACAGGTCCTGTAGTGGGCATCTGGTTTTCTAAAACAATCTAGATGACTAACAAAATGGCATTCATAAAAACACGGCCAAGCGAAGCTAATAAAACGTGTTCTGAGCTCTCAAAAAATTATCCCACTTTTCAGGCAAATTAAGCCCAACAGTGTGAAAAATGTATCCTTTACTGATTAACAGGATTTATCCTTTTGGAGTAAAAAAAAAAAAAAATCCCAACAGCAAACCCTGTGGTGCTTGGGGAAGACTGCCAGCTCCGTTCTCTTCCATATTGTCCACTGGGCGTCCATCATGAAAAGCATCAACGGCAGGGGATGGCCTGGGGGGGAGGTGGGGGGGATCTTGGGGCATCAAAGCCATCCTGGGTACTCCCAATGAAGTGCTCTGCCAGGCCTCCCCAGACAGCACCCCCTCCTTCTGGGAGAGAGGCTCTAACTGCAAAGCAAGGCCGAGACAGAACCCCTGCCTCCCTGCCATTCTGAGGGATGCTGGCCAACAGTTTGAGGATCTAAAAAACCCTAAAGCCCCTCTGAGCGCATGAGATAACAAAGTCCACAGGCACAGGACAAGGCACGGGGCAGTGGGGTGGGGGGTGGGGGTAGACAGGACATGTGGAAGGAAAGGCGACCAAACATTAGAATTGGCTAATTCTTATGAATTTCTCTATATGAACAACTGAGTTAAGAGCCAGCATGTAAGGTGTAAAGCCCAGTCATTCCTCTCTTTTCCAATTAAAACAGTGAAGATGGAAATTTAAATATGGCATCCCGCGTATTTAAAACATCAGTGCATTTGATTGTTAGCAGTCAGGCTAGCCTCGGCAGGCGCTGGGGAGGCCAAGCATGGCTAGAAAAAGGCAAATCGAGCCCTCAGATTTAAAGGGAAGCCTGTTTCCATCCATTCCGGGTGAATCAGACCTGAGGTGCTAACACACAGCCCTGGCGGGCTGAGGCAGCAGCCTGGTGACAAGTGGACTTTGTGCCCCTGTCTTGTGGCTGAGGTTCAGACTCCGCGATCGGATTGAAAATGTAGGGCGGTGCCCTGAAGAAGAGAGACCTGGAGGAGACGGCCCAGACCAGGAATGTGCGCCTGCTAAGGTGAGCCTGGGCCCTGGGGCCTCGGGGATGGGGACCACCTGCGACAGTCCTCACTAACGTCATCCCTCTCCTCCTCCTCGGGCTGGGCCTTCCAGGGCAGGACAGTGGTGGGAATGGGAGGTGGGTGGCTTTCTGCCCTCGAGGCCCTCATGTGGGGACAGAGCCACCCCCACAGTACTCTGATTAGCTTCCACACTCACATTGGTGGCTTTGACCCTGACCTAGGGTGTCTGCGAACTTTGACCCTGACCTAGGGTGGCCCCAGGCAGACCCATAGAGCCCTGGGTACCAGGAAAAACTGTTGTGGGGACCAAGATTGTAACCAACTTGCATACAGGTAAATATGAGAGGGGAAAAGTTCCTTAAAATCCCCATCCTGGGTCTCCCTCAGTGGGTGCCCCTTCCCACAGCTAAATGCACATCATCCAGGTCAGGAAAAGTCAGCCCTTCTCATCTGTAGTTTCAACTCTTGCCAGGTTTATGGCTAAGACACATAATGAGTCATCACACACGAAGCGGCCCCAATGAGTGAGTCAGCAATAAATCAACAATCTTAATGGAAGAATTAATAACAGGCAAATGGCATTAGATTAAGAATCAGTTAACAGACAAGAAAGATTAAGAGCTTAGTAAAATGCAAAGCCAAGAACTGCTCTCCGGGCCCCCCTCAGGTTTTTGGAGAAAAGTGCACCCCCCCTTCCTAAGGCACGTGTATGGGGGATGAACCAGGGTATCCACTGCTGAGTTTATGGGGGTCCTTGGAGGGGCCAGGTCGGGGGTCTGAGCCAGAGGTGCTTAGAGACACCGTTCCAGAAGCATCTTGATTCTTCATTACAGCACTAAAGTGCCTTTAAATCATCAGAGGCTAAGAGACATGCAGGGGGCAGGAGGGGAGAGCGCAGGGAGGGGGAGAGAGAGAGCAGAGGTACCCTGTGCAAACCCAGCTCCTACTGTGTCACTGGAGCTGTACCCATTGACCGCGGCCTTGCTGCTCAGCTCAATCATCTGGTACAGCCGCAGCTTCCGGCAGTAGATGGAGGCCGCCTCTGGCTCCAAGGCGATGATGAGCTGCTCCGAGTTCTCAGGGGAGGCCAGGCCTGCCTGGAAAAAGGAAGCGGAGGCTGGGACCAGGGCTCCCTGGGCAGGGCCACTAGGACACCCACACCTGGGGCTGCCACCCCCCCAAGGAAGCGACATTCACACTCCGCTTGTTTGGGAAGTTCCCTCCATAGGCCTCTGCAGAGCTTAAGATCCAAAGTGGTCGGGTGCTGAGCCCTAAGCCAGGAACCCAAACACTGCAGGGTGCCCAAGAAAACTGTATGAGCCCCTTGGGGGATGCCAAGCTCCCTGGGCCATGGGGCCTCTTGAACTTGGGGCCTGCTCAGCCCAGAACTGAGAAGCATGAGGCGAAGACCCCAAAATTTTGAAAACGTTACAGGAGGGAAGACAGATAGTCTGTTTTTGGTTATAATAGGCCAATAGTCTGACCAAGTCACAGCAAGCTCCAGTCTTTGGCGGCCTGGGAAACAAATGGCCCATCGCTGGACCTCAGCCAGGCAGGCATCTGCTTTTGCTGTATGGGACTCTGACTAGGAGGGCTCAGGGCTCCAGGAGAAAGCCCCTCGTGGAATCCCCCACAGTCCGCCCTTCTGTGGAGCGTGGGTGGAAAGGCAGCTGGCAGGTATCTTTTTCAAAGCCTTTATTCCTTTCAATATCCCTTTAAATGCTTCTGCTCTGTGACATCTGGCTTGTTCCAGTCACAGTCCCTCCAGACCTTAAGAAGGGCCAGCCCAGGAGCCTCGGGGACCACCCTTCTGAGGGTGCTCAGAGAAAAGAGCCTGGCGTGGCCTCTACCAGGCCCCTGCCCACTTCTCTGGGCCTAGAACCGCAGCCCCTAGAACCGCAGCCCGCGGTCTCGCGGGCTGGTTGGAGCTGTGGAAGCCCGCAGGGTTTCCCTGCCTGCCAGCATGATGGAGAATAGAAGCACGCTCATGCCTGTCACCGCAGTGCTTGTCGTCTTTGCTCCCGTTTGCTAGGGAACCTCGGGATGCCGTCCTCGTGCCACCCCCAGTTCTATACCAGGCCGGTGAGGTTTGGTGGAGCCGGCCTACAGTCACGAGTGGAAGAGGCTTAGGAGGGTCAATTATTGGGCAAGGAGGGGAGGGGGTTCAGGTTAGGATATTAGAAATGCAAAGGACCTTTTGTCTAACTACTTCATGCAGAAACGATCCAAGGCTCAGGGAAGTAGACTGACCGACTGTCCCGGGTTTCCTGGGACACAGGGCTTTCCGTGCTAAAACCAGAGAGTCTTAGGCTCACAGGTGTCCAACCCTAAGTGACAGAGCTGGCCCAGGCCATGGTCTCAGCCTTACAGACCAGCTCTTGACCTGTTTACTCTGGGACAGCAACCGATGATGACCCACTGACCATCCTTGAGGCCCGAAGTTCTCTAAGATAACTGTACCCCAGATGAATCGATTAATTATGTCCTCTTGAGATACCATCAATGAACAGGTAGGTGACTGAAAATCTCCACTTTGCCAGGACTGAGTGACTCACAGCAAGTGGCAGAGCCTCTTCTGGAAGACTGACCTTATAGAACCAGACAGAACCGTGCACATGTCCCACCCCGTCCACAGGAAACCCGCCTCCTTACTACCTTGTACCCGCGGCTGTGGCCAGCCACATGGACAGCGCCTATGCCCATCAGCTCGGCCCCCGGGTTGAAGAGGCAGGGTCTGCCCTTAACTGACATGGGCCAACAAGCCACTGCCACAGCTGCGTGACAAGATTTCCCACCACTCCCTATTCCAGGCATTAAAAGTCCCCATCCCCTGCCTCACTTTCTCCCAGGGTCACATTAGACACCCTTGGCACAAAGATAGCTGAGGTTACAGCGCCCAGTCAAAGAGTTCAGGGTTATACACCTGAAATGCCGCCAGGTGGGGTGAGATCGCTGAACCTTAATCCACAGGATCCCAGAAGAAGAAATCCAAAATGAACCAGGAAGAGCCCCAGACCTCCTGGAACAGAAGCCACCAGGCCCAGCTTCCACAATACGAGGTGAGGAAGGGCTATCTGCAGAGAAACAGCGGGGCCTACATGTATCAGACTCTCCTCCAACTTCAGGATGGAAAATAATTTGCGGGGAGAGGTCGTGCAAGCAGAGCGCCAGAGAGGTGCCCAGAGACTCAGAGTAAAGGAGAAAAGGCCAAGGTTCTGCCCACTCAAAAGGGACATTACTGTCATCGTGTCCCACTGGGGTGTCAGGCTGCCAGGCGGCCCCCATGTGGCCTGGGCCTGGCCGTGGGGGACAGGCGGGAAGGAAGAGAGGGCAGAAAAGAAACACTGTCCCTCTCCACACCCTGCCTCAAATTCTGAGCAGGAACTCGGGTTGAGATCTGATATATCTACGCAGAAAAATCAAATCAAGAAGTCCAGAAGAGTGAGAGCCGTGAGTAAGATCACACAACTCGATGTGCCCAAGTGTATACCTGGTGTGTGACTGAGACGATCCCCCACTAGGATGCTCCCGGATCCTGAACACGTGAAGACACACAGGCTGACCTGAGTGCCAAAACAGCATGGCTGCACCTTCAGCAGAGGCCTCCTTCCATCTGCCCCTCCCTAGCCGGGCTGGCCTCAGCTCCACAGCAAAAGGGGTTCCCCACGACCCCCAGGAGAGGATGCAGATGGGGAATGGAGGTGAAGAGGACCCCAAACCAGGGGGTAGGAAAAGGAGAGGTCAGAGAGGGGCCAGGAAGCATCTGGGAGACCCAGGACAAAGTAACCACATTCCTTTGCTTGAACCAGCCCTTCAAGCTCCCCAGAGAGCGAGGGGCTGTGTCCCCTCTTCAACTCTTGTGGTGGCCACAGTGAAGAGCTGAGGGACAGAGGCAAGAGGAAGCAGCTGGCTCTGTACAGATTCTGTCTCCCCAGGAGAGGTCCCAGGGCTGCCTGTGGACTCCAAGAAAAGGAGGAAACACTAGACAATCCAAGACTAGACAAGCCAGACTCCAAACCCAGCTGTCTTTATCTCTGAGCAGGAGGCTCCAGTGCCTGGAAGTGGAAGCTTTGTTTCTGCATAAACACTGGTCGTCTTCTCAGCAGAAGCTCTCTGGCCAGCAGCTGTCAGGAGACCTGGGTGTCTATTTGCCTGGGATCAGGCCAGGGTCACCTGGAGCAGAAGACGGGGGACTCTTGGCTTTTGCTAATTGGGCCTCTGGAGCTGGGATCTCATGGCTACTGTGCCGATGTGAGCTCTTCCTCCGCTGGGGCCCATGTGGATAGGTCTGGCCTCTCCTGCAAGATGGTACATTTTCTAAGGGCAGCAGTCAGGTCTTCTTGCCCCGTTGCACATAGTAGGTGCTGAGAGGGTAGCTGCTGAATCAATGAATCAAGCATCCCTCCAGCCGGCTTTTCTTCTGCAGTTCCCTGGCGCTCACCTCTGCAAAACTGAACTGAGAGCGAGCATTCCACCAACGTGACCTGGGGATTCTACAAACAGAAAGTGCCAGAACCAAGGGCACGCTACTCCATCTGACTCCTCCACGAACCTCGGGAGGCAGGAGGACCATCATCGTAGCTTTATAAAGTGCTGCCTCATGGTCACAAGCCCCACCGGGGAGGAGCAGCAGGTAGGTGAACTCCAGGGAGGCCACGGATGTGGGTGTTTACACCTACTCTCTGCTCCTCGGCCCTGCAGTCAGCTAGGGAAATCCGCCAGACACTGTGTTCGCAGTTGAGAAACATGACCAGATGGGCTGAGTGCTCTGCTGGCCGAGCGTCACGCTGCAAAGGCTACAGCTGCACTGGTTCTGGGTGCCATGGGGTGGTGGTCCTTCTGTCCCCCTTTCATGTGATTATTTTTCACTGTAGTTTGTTCCGAAACGGGGTCAAATGCAAGCTGCAAATCGGTGTTGGACGAGAGCAATCATATGTAGGGGAACATCTTTTATTTAACAGGTTTCTGCGACCTATGAGAGTTATACATTTTAGGCAAAATGCCACTAGAAAAAAACTAGACTATTTCCTATCCATGAAGCTCACAAGACAAGTGGGCTAACTACCTCCGATTCTAGGTCTTTTCCGAAGGCCTCAAAAGGGGGATCAGCGGTTCTCTTTCTCTTACCATCTTTTCACTGAATGCTCTTCAAGGGGCTAAAGGGGCCCCAACGCTGTGAATGATCAAAGATAGAGATTTGACCTACTTTTCCAACCAGCACTTGACACAGCAGAGATTTTGGAGTTTCACAGACGAGGCTGTATTCTGTCAAGTGTACTGCAGCCCTCACTGACAGTGAATCCCAGACCTCTGAGCGGAACCGCAGAACCAAACACTCCAGACCTGCTTTTCCCATGGCGAGGCTGCCCAGAGCCTCATCTCCCGCTCAGCAGCCAGGCCCCCCCCCCTTCCTCCTCCACCAGGCTGGGGGACGGGGAAGCTCAGGCCTCACATGACCGTGCTATGAACTTGGGTTCAGGGAAGCGCCAAGAGGCCTGGGACGAGGGGCTCCATTTCTACCCACAAGCAGGTTGGGTGGGACCAGTTTCCCAGCTGCCCCAACAACCCTACAGTCCTACCTCATCCTTCCGTCTCCTCCACCTCAAGCCAGGCCAATGGGCAACACTTTGGGTAAAAGGGTCGGTGGGCACGCTTGGATCTCAAAAGTTGTCTGGGCCAAGAGCTGTGGTTTTTGCTCAGGTTCTGCCTTAAGGTTCTCCAGAGAAACCAAATCAGTAGGATGCGTGTGTTTATAGGAGATCTATCATAAGGAATCGGCTCACACGATTACGGGGCCTGACAAGTCTGGAGGTGTGCAGTCAGCAGGCTGGAGGACCAGGAGAGCCAATGATGGTATACAAGTACTTAACTCCTTTACTGGCAGGCTCAAGACCCAGGAAGAGCCCATGTTTCAGTTTGAGTCCAAAGGTAGGAAAAAAAAAAAACACGCAACTGATGTCCCAGCTTCAAGGCTGGCAGGCAGGAAGAATTCCCTCTCATCTAAAAAGGTTCAGCCCTCTGGTCTATGCAGGCCTTCAACTGATTGGATGAGGCCCACCCACCTTAGGGAGGGCCATCTGCTTTGTTCAGTCCATTGATTTAAAAGTTAATCTCATCCCAAAACACCTCCCAGCAACACTGAGAATGATGTTTGACTAAATATCTGGATACCCCTTGGCCCAGTCAAGTTTACACATAAAATTAACCATCACAGGTACACAACTTTCTGATTCTGTATAATAAATTGGGGGGAGGGGGAATTAGAGAGGTGCTAATTTTAGCCACAGAGCAGCAAGTTTCACTTCCATTTTGTCGTGGGGAATCTTCCAGAAGACAGGCTGAAGAGACCGCAGAGAGTTCGGCAAAGCAGCCATGTCCCTAGCACGTCCTCTGCCCCTCTCTCAGATGCATGAAAGCCTTCATAGAACCCCTCAGCTGCAAGCAGCTTGCAAGCAGGGCCTGTCTTGATCACACAGGCTATGAATCCAGCACCTACCACAGTCCTGGCACACAGACGGCCCCAGCACAGATCTGTTTAATGAACAAATGAGTGATTGACTGGTCCCTGCTATCTTGAAATCCATTCAGTGACTGTAAACTGAACACAAGTATCAAAACAGATATACAAAGGACTAAAAATTAAGCTTCACAAACACTGCACCAGACAAAAGCTGCCTGGCATCGAGAGGATAGGTCCATTTGCAGCGTGTCCCTGGGCTCCAGAAAGTAAATTCCCCGCATCCATAAATGCTGGTCACATCCGCCCTGCTCAGGACCTGCTGACCCCTCTACTCTCTGAGGTGCCATTTGGATTCCGCCAAACCCCAGAGGACGCCACACCCCCCTCTGCCTGGTTTCCTTCCTCCTGCGCTGCCCCAGTGTTAACGGACCTCTCCCCCACCCCCTGACCCTGGCCCCCACCCTCTCAGAGACCCTGTCCTTGGAAGAGCCAGCCAGAGCTCCAACAGCCTTGACAAACCTGCCGGTCACTATACCTCTTGCTTTTTTAAACTAAAAATAAGAACGAACCCTTTTCCGGGTCACACATTTGTTGTCAAAGTCTTCCTGTGGGCTGGAAAATATGAGTCGAAACCATGAAATATGGAACATGCTTCCTGGGAAAATCTCAAAACACTCGGCTATCTTCATAGACAGTTGTACCCGGCGTCCATCTTTGGACACTGCCTGAAGGCTGAGCCCATGCCAAGCTCCGTGGTGCCCAGGGCTTCTGTGGGCAACTGAAGTGCATTTGTGTGTCTTTCTTTTTAAAGAAGTTGCCTCTCTGTGGAACTTCCACCCTCTTCCTTCATCCCTATAAAAACAAATCTATTTTTGGCAGATACGTACACTGAGCCAGATTCTCACGCTGAGCAGAGGAAGGGGAGAGCTGAGGAGACAGTCTGGAGCAGAGCAGGGGAGAAACGGAATGGGGGAGAGTGAAGGGAGGAGACACTGCCCTTTCTTGAACTCTATCCGCCACCTGGAGTGAAGCCCCAAGAGTCAAGTACAATTGATGACACCAATGTGCCCATGGCCAATTTACTATAGTCCCGTGTTCAGGGTGGATTCAGTGGGTGCTTTGAAAGGAAAAGTTTCACACAGGTGGCCACAAGCTCAATGTAGAGGTATGTCCCCTGGGAAAGTCGGCTGTCTCCTGAGAGGCATGGCAGTGGGCAAAAGGACATCTATGACCTTGGTGACTTTCCCCAGGCCGGCTCAGGTTCATGGCTCTGAAAACTGACTTTCAGGGCACAGAGTTGACCCAGGCCCCAGGATGGGCTTTCATTAACCCAGGGGATTAAATACACAGGAGCCTGCTCCGTCCTGGGATCAGAACAGCAGGTCAGTCGGCCAGCCATTCTTGCCACGAAGGCAGACCTGCACGGAAGCCCCATCAGGGCACAAATTGTCTGCAAACAGTGTGAGGGCTGGAGGCATTAGCAGTGCCCACCGGGTGCCCACGAGGGATGGGCGGGCCATCGGCCCCGGAGTGCTCTGTCTCCATGGCTCTGTGTTGACTGGCACACTCCTTAGCCATGCACTGCCCTCCTCCAGGTGTCTGCCACCGTGCAGGTGTGACAGCCCTCACCCCTCTCTGGGGCGACCATATGTGCTCCTTGTGTTCATAGGTGAAACATGCAGAGGAAAATCATATTTCCTTCATCTCCCAGCTGCATATGTGCAGGTTTCAGTCTCCGCACCAAGCTGATCTGTCTGATTCACAGCCATTGGCCTTGTCTTTATTCCTTTCTTAGTCAAATATTCGTGTCTCCCAAGCCTTTTACTTAAAGTTCTCAATTCCATTCACCCATGGAGAAATGTCCCTGAACGCTAGTTTGAAATCCTAGTGCCAGGGACTCCACAGGGGCACCGCGGCCTGGAAATGTATAAAGCCAGAAAGAAAACGGGGCCCAGTCCCCCGCCCTTATCGTCTGACCCCCGTTTGTCCCCCAGGAGGAAGGTGAGGCGTAGGGAGGCTCCTGGTCCCCCTACCTAAGGGGAGACCCCTCGATGCCTCCCAAGGAAGCCTGTGAATGCTGGCAGACACCTGAGTCATCACCATTGGCATCCCGGGCCCCCGTCCGCGCCCACCCCCACACTCACCTGGTAGGCAGCTTGTCTCATGAACTGCTTGGCAGGCTGTTTCCAGATAGCAGGCACCGTGATGACCCATCTGACATCAGAGTTCTCGAACTCCGAACCCGCCTGGTCGCTCAGCTCCTAAAGCCAAGGAAAGTGCAGCAGGTCAGGTGGACATAGCTGGTCCTCCTGTGACTTCGCTGAGAATCCGGGCTTCCTGGCCATGAACTTACTCAACTTCCACAGCCTCCTGAACTGACCAGCACTGGGGAGCAAGGGTCTGTTTTCTGAATATTCAGCAAGCAGGGCGCTCCCGGCAGCTTTCACTCACTGAATGTGTCTGCAAGCGAGAGGCAGGCAGATCAAAGGCCTTTGGCCACTTCCTGATGATATGACTTAAGGTAAGTGACTGCCTCTCAGGCCTCAGTCTCCTTATCTGTACAATGGGGATAATACCCATCCCATAGGGTTGTTGGCAGGATGGCTCATTTCTGAGAGCTGCACTTACTGAGCGCTTACTCTGCATCCGCCTTGCGAAGCATTTTGCACACCCCATCTCCAAGAATCCATCCCTGAACGCTGTGCCCTTTTCTACAGATGGGAAACCACGGCTTAGGCATGTTCAGCACCTTTCTGATGACTGCACATAGAAAGTAGCAGAGCCAAAATCTGGACCCAGACCCGAGGCTATCTTGACTCTAAAGGCCAAGGTCTTCACTACATTGTTTCAGGTGGTCTCGTAGCTAGAGCAGTGCAGGGCCCACAGTCATCCTTAACAACGTTTGGCAGTTGTGGTCAGCGCTGTCACTGTCATTGACCTTACCGAAAGACCAGCACATCTGGGGAGTTTTCCTGGCAGGACGGGAATGATCTGAATGACATGACCTAAGCAAGGCTCATGCTGCCCTTAGCTTTCGGTGAAGGTTAAACCATGTGGGTAAATGGGATGGGCAGAGGCCTCAGAGGTTTCCACCAGGTCCAAATATGTCTCTCGAATAGTTCTGATTCAGTATTCCCATCTGTAAAATGGGGAGAATGCAACTAGCTTATGCCTTAGGAGCAAGATTAAATGAGAACACACGTGGAGGGTCTGGCCCAGAGAAGACCTCTGATCAACAAATGCTGGTGCTTTGGCTCTCGCACTCCATCGCCATAGTCACCACACCAATCTGAAATCAAACCTAAAAACACACACTAAAGCGCTTCTATATCAGAGTCGGCTCTGGGGACACGGTTCAGGTTAGTAACCAGGCTGGTGATTTTTTTTCTGACGGGTGTTTCATTTTCCCTATTGTTTCAAATAGTTATCTTGGAACTGACCCACCCTGTCACTGAACTAACTTCCTCTTTGATCAGTAAACTCTTTTTTCTTGCCTTTAAAAAAAAAAATTTCATTTTTATTTGTGATGACACAGAACATAAAATTTACCACCTTCACCGCTTTTAAGTATACGGTTCAGTTATGTTGAGTACATTCAGCAAAGTTTTTTTTTTTTTAAAGTTTCTAAAAAACATCTTTGCTTTGGGCCAACATGAAACAGCCTTTTTCTTTTCTTTTTGAAAACCGTGTTTTATTTCCTTGCCCGTCTGCACTGGGCTTTACAAGTAGGTGAGCGTGTGGCATGTGTTGGGAAGGACTCTAAACACAACGCCTGTTCCCATCCAGGCTATTTTAAACTCTTTAAACAGGAAGAGGCTTGAGACCTGAATGATGGGCTTCCTTGGCTGTACGGAAAGTTGTTTAGATAAGCTGTTCACCAGTGGATGCAGAACAGCTTGGAAGGGAAACGAACCTGACATTAATGAAACCTCTCATCTGTCAGACACTTTCGCTGGCTTTCCTTCATGGACGAGGAGGCTGCCTCATGTATGTGACTTCTGAGATCCTCTAGTTTAGCTTATTCTGGATCAACAAGCAATAGTTCTCTCCTCTGAATCCTTTTGTCCCTCAAATACCAGCCAGCCCTGTTATCCAAGGCTTGGTTCCTATAAATCTCCTCAAACAGGTTTTCCTCGTGGAATTTCTTCACATGTTCCCCGGGCCGGGAGAAGGAGCGAGCAGGTTCCTGGAGCCTCTGGCTGAGGTGACGGGTTCACAGCCACCCGTGACCCGCGTCTCTGCTTGAACTTCAGTGCCCATCCCCCCTCTAAGATGGGTTGTTCACTCCTTTCCTCTTGGCCAGCTTGAAACACGCTCCAGGGTCACAGACTTTCTCAAGTCCTAAATTTTCCCAGAGTCCAATAGCGCCTCGTTTTAAGCCAGAGGCCCTCCAAGGACTCTGCCTCCCTCTGCTTCTTCCAACTTTCTCCGATTTGCCCCCTGTGGTCAGGGAGACAGGCCCTCAAGGGCCGCCTGGGCCACCAGGCCCTGAGTCTGTCCCTCTGGGATCCGTGCTGTTCATGCCGACAGAGGTCACGACACGCTCCCCTTCTCCAGGTCCCACCCGGCCTCGCTGCGGGCCTGCCTTCCTGTCTCCCTCCCACTTCCTGCCTTTCTGGTCTCGCCCCTCTCCCTTTCTGGTGGAAGACTTTTTTCCCAGGACCCACTTCTTCCCTTTCCCACCCCCTCTTTCTTCTTGGTTTTCAGGTTTCCCCGATGACCCCGCCGTTCTCTGAGGCTCAGAGCCTCGCCCTCAGCCTCCGCCAAAAGTGCTGCCGGGTCTGAGTCAGCGGCATCCGTACCGCAGGCCTCGGGGCCTCTGTGGTCTCTGTCCGTGTAGCACTCTCCCTGTGGCCACGGCATTCCCCTGCTAGAAGTCCTTTGACGGCTCCCCATTACCCGGGAAGAAGTTCCCTAGCTTGGCCTTTGGGGCTCTGGACGACCACGTCCCAAGCCCGCTCACAGCCCTGGTCTGTCCCCGGCCTTGGCTTTCTCCCACCCCAAACTGCCTGCTCCCCGCAGCTGTGTGCTACGTCTGTGTTCCCCTGAGCTGTTCTTGTGTTTTTCCACCAGCTTGAAACACCCGCCCTTCCAGCTGTGCCTGTAGGAGGCTCCCAATCCACCTCCTCCAGGGAGCCTTCCCAGCTGCTCCCAACACTGAACACCCAGTTACCCCTCACAACACCCACCCACCGACATGCCTCATGCCATGTTTACTTCTGCACCGCCGGAGCTTGTAAAGGATCTGGCACATCAAAAGCACTCTCCCCAAAGATGCCTGAATGGATGGCAGCAGTATTACGTCCTCACTTCTTTTTCCCTCTTTAGCCCCATTTCTAGAACTCTACTATTTCTGTTCCATTCTATTCTATTCTATTCTATTCTATTCCTATTTCTTCCTATTCATTTCTATAATTCACCCACTCACCATTCCCACCTAGGATGGACGGCAGCAGCCACATTTGCCCAGTATCCTCTGTCCCAGCCTGAGGAAGGGACTCCATGTCTGTGACTGACCCACGAGGTGCAGTTACCTGTCTCCCTCCTCAGGTTAGGAACGTGGGTACCGGAGAGGTTGAGCACCTCACCCAGGACCACACAGGTGTGTCTCCTGCCTCTCTTTCTTTTTGTTTGTTTACTAAGATATCATTCACTACCATAAAAATTCACCTTTTAAAGTATACAACACAGTGCATTTTTATATATTCACAAGGTTTGTGCAATCATCGCCACCATCTAAGTTTCATCACCGTAAAAAGAAACCCATACCCTTTAGCAGTCACTCCTCATCCCACTGTGTCCCCGCCTGCCCCTGGCAACCCCTAACCTACTTCCCGACTCCATGGAGTTGTTTATTCTGGACATTTGAGATAAACAGAATCTTACAATATGTGGCCTTTTGTGGCTGGCCTCTCACTCAGCATCATGTTTTTAAGGCTCATCCACGCTGTGGCAAGCATCGGCACATCACTCCTTTTTATGCCTGAGTAATAGTCCATTGCATGGATGGACCATATTTACTTGCCCATTCATCCATGGATGGGCCTGTGGGTTGTTTCTGCTTTTTAGTCACTATGAATAGTGCTGCTATCAACATTCATGTACAAGTTTTTGCGTAAATAAGCGTTTTTTATTTCTCTTGGGAATTGCTGGGTCATATGGTAACTGTGTTTAAGCTTGTGAGGAGCTGCCAGCCTGTTTTCCACAGCGGCGGCTGCACCATTTTCCATTCCCCCAGCAGTGCAGGAGGGTGCACCCTGCTTTCTGAGTGCAAAGCCCACACTCTCTCCCTCCATGATGTCCCTGCTCCCCAGCTGGCAGGGACATGCCCCCCTACCCCCCAGCACAGCCACGCGTCCTACCTTCAGTGCCTGCTCCTTAAAGTACTGCAGGGCATAAACAAAGATTTCCAAGGCTTTGACTTTCTTGCCGTTGGCTGCCGTCAGGTCTGTATCCATGGTGAGGTCCTGGCAGGGGGAGAGGAATGAAACGCTGAGAAGATGAAGGAGAGACATGCCTTGCCTTCTGGCTTTGGGCGCTGCTCCGCGCTACGTGGAGCTCTGAGAAACCTGCTGTTTGTGTTTCCTGATGTTTGAGGGGCAGACTAGGACGTGGGTCCCCCAAAACAGGCCTGGCAGCACGGTCCCCTTACTGTGTGGGAGGCCCTGGCTGTTCGCTTCAGCCCCACCATCACTTCCCCTTCTTCCCCTCTCCCTCTTTTTCTCTCTCTCTTTCCTGGATCCTCTGGGAGTGAAGTTTCAGGGCCGCAACAGAGCCCAGGAAGAGAGACAAGGCAGCAGGCTCCACTGCCGGTGGAATTTACTACAACTTCCACACGCAGACTCACATGGCCGCCCTCGGGAGCGCCCCCAACGGAGGCCTACACTATCATGCAAACTCCCAGACATGCATGATGCAAAACAGACGTGAAGCTTCCGTCCCCCAATGAGCTGCCAACCGAGTCACCAAGCTAGAAGAGCTCCTATTTTAAGGCTTTTGCTGCCAAATCCACTGGGAGCCCAGCATCATTGCCTCCCTTCCTCCGCCAGAAGCTACAGCAGCTGCTGAGTGCCGTCCTCGGGTGGAGGACGCTCTGTGAGATGCTGTATGGACTGAAGTCATTAAAAAATGACGAGAAAAGTCCCCATAGAGTGGGGATGGGCAGCGAAAGCCCCCAAGTCTCCCAGAACCAACAGGCTCATTACTACCGGGGCGGCGGGTGGGGGAGGGGGGGGAAACCCATGGGTCCTCAGCTTGATACAGGCCAGGTAATTAGGCTTTGCCTTGGGCGCGTGAAGGGGCATCGAGCTGCTGAACCCATCTCATGGAGCCTGTCAGTCATCCTGACCCACCGCACAAGCTCCCTCCTCCCGACCAGCTGCCTCCCACCCCTGGCACTCAGCAAAGGCACCCCAGCTTTTGGGCGGCGCCTCCCAGGAAGCCAGAAGCTCGGAATCTTAAAAATTCCAATTGAAAAAATGTCCTGTGCTTTCACCTGCTGAAATTCAGCACTGGATCCCATCGGGTGAAATGGGAGGGATGTGTTTCTAGCAGGAGTTGGCCGGCTTCAGAGAGAGACAGCCACACCATGAGCACCGCGCCTTAGCAGGCAGGGTGCTGGCCCTGGGCGTCCCATTAACATTTGTTTTTTCATTTGCAAACACGTAACAGCAGACAAATGAAAGCAAATAACTGGAGCTAGCGATAGATTCACACTGACGAAGTACCAGCCTGGTTCTAAGAGCTTTGTGTATTTTGATTCCTTTAATCCTTACAATATCCCAGTGAAGAAGGTACTATCAGTGTCTCCACCTCACAAGTAAGGTAAAACAAGGCACAGAGAAGTTAGGGACTTGAATTAAGTGTCTCCAAGGCAGCAGAGGCAGGATTTTAACCCACGCTGTCTGTCCCCAGGATCCATGGTCTTAAACACTGTCACCAGCCTGAATCTCCAAGTACTGCGAATTAAGGATAATTTATGGAATCAAATGCTTAAGCTGAAAAACTTCTATCCTATGGCCCAGGCTTTTTCATGAACCTTGGGGGAAGGGGCCTAAACTGTCCTGGACATCGCACAGAACACTGGCTTCGCGGGTGGGAGCGGAACTGCTGTGGGAGTTGGGCCTCCAATTACTGGACACTTGGTTTCCTGAGCTGCCCCTCCTGCACGCATGAGCCTAGGGTTAATGGGCAAGTCGTTACTTCCAAACTGATTAGTTAATAGCCACTGCCCGGCCCCACCAAATGTCCCCAGCCCCCAAGTCCCTCCTTCAGGATCCCCTAATCTCCTAACAATCCAGCAACTAAAGGGGGACCTCCTGGCACATGAAGGGGTCGCCGGCCCCCTAGGCCTGTGCTCTAGCCAGTGTCCACTCTGGGATCGGTCAGTTTCCAAGGCAAACACATTGTTAAATATTCTGAACACCCCCCTGCCCACGTGTACATCAGAAAGGACTGTGTTTCCCATAAAAGTGTTGCGTGCTCCAGGTTGTTTCTCAAATCAAGGTAAATGGACATGAATTTCTGCTTGGGAGAAACCTGTGGGTCCCCTGGGTTGGAAAGACTGCTCCCCAACGTGGAGGACTTGGGGCCAAGGAGAGGCTCGCTTACCCCAGTGGTATGCAGCTTCATCTTGAACTTCTCCAGGTACAGCCACTGCTTGGCCTCGTTGGGATCCAGGTCGTGGTAAAAGTCCCTGGCGGCATACCCAAAACTGTGGAACTTCCTCTCGGGGGTCAGCAAGATGGTGGTCGGAGTCTTCTGGTTGGACACCCCAGGGTCTCCACCTTCCCATCCGCCTGACACCAAGGAAAGGCAAAGGTTATGGGACCGTCTTTCGAAACCTCAGGGAAAGGCTCCAGGGTCAGAGAAGGCAGAGGTGCCAGCTGGTGGGGCAGAGGGGAGAATGCGGGGCCCAGGAGGAAAAGGAGGACAACAACTGGATGCTGAAGGAGGAAGGGACCCTGCGGGCTGCTCAGAGGTGGGCAAGCACGGGCGAGTACGGGAACGCTAAACGAGCGTGTGGGTTAGAGAACAAGTGTGTCAGTGAGAAGAGTGACCGAGGGGAGGGCTCCTCCTCCCTGGCCCACCTGCTCCCAACACTGCATCACGAAGCTTCAGGGGGACCAGCGCAGTCCGGACGGAGAGCCAGCCTCCACCTGGACTTGCCGTGCAGACGGGTCTAGGATCGTCCCTGGCAGGTTTCGCAGCCAAGCTCCATCAGGATGGAGCCGAAGTCCCCATGGTGACCCCACTGAGACCCAGGGCTGATCACCATCCCAGGCAGACGCTGGGTACCTGGGCCAGGGGAGCGCTCCACACACAGCCTTTCATAACTGGTCTTTCCATTACTGTTAACCCTGATAGTTACGGTGAGTGACCTCCTGAGTGTTTCCCTTCAGATTCTTATTCCTTCGTTCCTACCTAAATACAAAAAATTAAACTTTCTCATTCATAACTCTGAGACTCTGAATCATGGTTAGGTTCATATGTTCTGACTGAAGTAAAATTCCAGTAGAAGCTCCCTCCGAAACCTCTACAGCGACTAAGATAACACCTCTGAGGCCCTGAACGCTGCCAATGTTTTGTGAGGGTTCCTCCCAAGCAAGTTCAAAGTTTTTTCTGCTCTTTTTCTCCCCCTCCCCCCAGCCACCCCCGATTTTCACTGCATGACTATCCCTTGGAAATAACATTTCTTAAAACAACTACAGAGACACTAATATCATTGATTCTAGATTTTCGTAACGTGCTCTTTTCCACTCGGGGTTTCCATCTCGCGGGATGGCAGAGCAGACAGAC
This sequence comes from Hipposideros armiger, assembly GCF_001890085.2. Lineage (NCBI taxonomy): Eukaryota > Metazoa > Chordata > Mammalia > Chiroptera > Hipposideridae > Hipposideros > Hipposideros armiger. Next base: position 51,818 of record NW_017731424.1, read on the forward strand.
CCTCAGAGCATCTGTCTAGCTAACCGGAGGCAGGATCCTGGTTTAATCCGACGGACCCTGAGCCCTGTACCCCCTCAGGGTCTCTACTAGAACCAGCCTCACAGTATTACCCGATGAGAGGACCCCATGGGTCTCTGGAGCCTCTTAGGATACGGACCTCACATCTAACCAGAAGAAAGGCGGGGCTTACACCAAGACTGGGGAGGGGACTGCTTTCATTGACTCGTGTTTGAAACAGCACTTTATAAAAACGCCTAACATCTTACTCTGGGAATGCTAACTAATTTCCACAATTACCAGTTCAAGGAATTGCCAATCACAACATATGCTCAGAGCCACCCTGAGCATTGGGTGATAAATCCCCAGCTCCCAAAGCTTTGGGGTCCGCAGGCTCTGCAGGGAGGTCATGTCCGACCAGGGAAGCTGGCTTTGTGCTGGACAGACCAGAGTCCCCACAGATAGCTGGTCACATGTGGATGGCGTGATGTGAGGACATGCTGAGCTGCTGTGTGCATGGGGGTGGGGCCCACAGCGTGACCCCCAAGGAGACCCAGGGCCACTTCAGGGTGCGTGGCCCTTTAGATTCTCTCGGCTGATATCCACCCACTCTGCTTTTTCTCAGGCATGGTGCTTTCCGCTGTGGTCACTGTCATCCCATGGCTTTTCTTCACACAGAAGAACTGGCACCTTTCTTTCTTCTATTTTACTCCATACTAAGCACTTGACAGGAAATCTGATTTCATGTGCATACATGCCCTGTGAGGCAGGTATTGCCATTATCTCCATTTCACAGATGAAGAAACTGAGGTTCAGAAGGTTCAGCGATGGCCTGAGGTCACCCAGTAAGTGGCCAAGCTGGCGCCTACATCTCCTCCACCACAGACAGCCTGTAGGTTGGTGCCTCTTCCTCAGGCTGGACGCTGGCTTCACCGGCGCCAGGTCCCAAACACACTGTCCGGGTCCCTCCCCCGACCAACTAACTCAGAATTAAACCAGCACCTTTATAGACCAGGAACCTGGAGCCCAGGGATCAGGAGTGGCTTGCCCCAAGTGGCACAGGGAGGAGTTAGGGCCGAGCTGGGCCAGAATCCAGGGCCCGCCTACTAAGTGCCATCACTTGCTCATTGAACTTCTCCCTCTCGTCTCCACCTCCAGGGCCCTCCCCCAAGTCTCTGCAGGTGCAGTGACCTGGTGCCAGCACCTGCCCCTCCCTGCCACAGCACTGACCTCATCACGTGGATGCACTCCGGCTCCTTGGTGAAGCTGTAGGCATAGCCGCTAGACGTGGTCCCAAAGTCGATGGCCACCACCACGAGAAACGTCTGCTGCTCTGACACATTCGGGTCAGCATCGTTCTGCAGATACACTGAGTAAGGTATGGGGGAGGGGTGGCCAAGCCTGGCTTTCAGGGAGACACCCCAGGTGGCTCTACCCGGCCCAGCTGTGTGCCCACTGCAGACTGCAGACAGGATGTGGCACATTCTGGCTCCAGGCTGTCACAGGGTGAGCCCCGGGCAGAGGGCATCTGCCTACAGCTTGCCCACCACTCCCTTTATCACCTGTGCATGAGTGCAGCAGTTACAGAAAATGCTACCACTGGGGCCGGAAGCCCAATGGTTCCGAGTGACACACTCTTCCACTGTTCTCCCCAATCCCTGTGCAGACCTGCTGCCACCACCCAGACGGCTTTACCAGCTGTGCCCTGTGCACCGCCCAGGTGACCTGCTCAGGTGTGTCATGCATGAGAGGACCGCTTGGCATACCAGGGATTCTGCCTGGTCCTGTCAGGACTCCGCGTGACCCTGGTGATTCCTATCCCCTCAGGGCCTGGAGCCTTCCTTCATCTGTCAAGTGAGTAGGTCAGACCATTTCAGGTTTCCAATCTTTTTTTTTTTTTTTTAAAGCAGTATAGACCTTTTTGTTACTACTCACAGAACTAAAAATGATAAAACCAATGAATTTTGGATTTGGAACGTGTTGGTTAGAGCAGGGGGTGAGAGCGCCACCCATCTGGCTTCTCTTTACTCTGCCCCCCCCCACACACACACACACTCTCAAGGTGGCAGGGAACATTCAGGGTGCAGAGTCTGAAAACCACAGGACCTGGCCACAGGTGACCGAGCCTCCCAGTCATCCCAGGACTGAGGGAGCCCCCGGGTGCAGGACTTCCCACGTAAAACCCGGCGAGTTCTGGGGAAAACAGAACGAGCTGGCGCCCCGACCTAATGGTGGCTCTGAAATTCTCAAGAAGGGTCTTTCTAGACCTGAGCAGCACGTGCAAAGCCACCCTTTGCTCCTGGTACTTTTCTCTGGTTGGTTACATGTAAGTCCCTTGAACAGCTGCCCCCAATATCCAGCTTTTCAGTGTGGGGTAGAGTGGGAGTTACAGCCCCCTCACTGCAAGTGCGTGCCTGCACAGGTCTCCTCCCTCGGGCAAGCTGTTGCAGAAGCAATAACACAGCCACAGACTTTTGGATACGGCAATTAACCATAGCCGACAAAGCCACTGCCTCGCACTGATTCCCAGGCCAGATGTGGCTGCTTCCCTCCAGGAAGGTGCTCCGTAGTCTCCGAGCCCTGAATCTGAAAGGGCTGCTCCCACCCTGCCTGCTCATGCTACCCACCCAGGCCAACGGCTCCGAAGCAGCCCCACCAGGCCCAGAGCGGGGAAGGGGCCTGGGAGGATTCACATGGCTGGTATCATGAGTGCCGTGAACGTGAGGGGCTGCCCAGCAGCCTCGTGAGAGCAGACCCTGAAAGCCAAGGTTATCAGCACACACACTCCCACACACAGGTACACCTTTCTTACCGCGATATGGGAAGGGGACAGAGGCGTGATTCCTGTGTCCCCCAGACTCCGGGCTGGAGATGAATATGCAGACGTGGGGGCCGTTTCTGAAAGGAAAAGACAAAACGCACTCCTCAGAGGTGGTAGCGGCCGGCCCCGGGATCAGAGATGAGGGCTGCGTGGCTTTGCTCCTAAGGGCACTGCTGCCTCTGGGAAGCTGGCTACCATGCATGGTGGGGAAGGCTGATCCCACCTTAAAGGTAAGGTGTCAGCAACGCCTTGTATTCAGTATTTAAAATTTGACAAAATGAGAAATTCCTTTTCTCCCAGGGACCACCAGGCCTCCCACTTAGCAGAGATGCTGCCCAGTCCGCAAACCACCTCAGCTCCTGGCTCCCCCCCTCTCTACAGCCAGTTCCTAACCCAGCTTCCATGACGGAGCAGAGGAACCTGTAGCCACCTGAGATGCAAAATTTCACCTGCAGGGCCTGCCGAGTGGCTCAGTTGGTTAAGAGCACGAGCTCTGAGCAACAGGGTCGCCGGTTTGATTCCCACATGGGCCAGTGACACTGCGCCCAAGCAGAGCTGCCAACAGGGGGCAGGATGGCTCAGCTGGTGAGAGCACATGCTCCTAACAACAAGGTTGCCGGTTCAACTCCCGCACGGGATCCGCAACTAAGATTGAACACGGCACCTTGAGCTGAGCTGCCCTGAGCTGCCGACGGGCGGCCGGCTGGCGACTGGACTTGGAGCTGAGCTAGCTGCGCCCTCCACAACTAAGACTGAAGGACAACTTGGCTGTTCCCCTTCCCCAATTCCCCAATACTGTTCCCCTTCCCCCCTCACAAAAAAATTTTCACCTGCGCTTTCTTAGAAGACGATCCACAGCCCTCAGGTTCCCAAAGGGGTGCGGGACCCC
>NW_017731424.1:56922-65799 GCF_001890085.2 Hipposideros armiger
ACAGATACTTGTATGTGAATGTCATTGCAGCATTGATCACAATAACCAAAAATTAGGAACCACCCAAGGATTTATCAACAGATGAATGGATAAACAAAACGTGGTAGAAACATACAATGGAATATTATTCAGTTGTAAAAAGGAACGAAATTCTCATACATGGTATAACATGGATGAATCTAGAAAATATTATGCTAAGTGAAATACGCTGGACACAAAAGGGCAAGAACTGTACAATTCCACTTATATGAAATGTCTAGAAAAGGCAAATTCGTAGATATAGAAAGTAGGTTAGAGGCTACCAGGGGCTGTGGGGAGGCAGAGGAACGGGGAATGCAGAGCTTCTGTTTGGGATGATGAAAAAGCTTTGGAACTAGAGAGCGGTGATGGTTGCCCAACGCTGTGAATGCAATTAATGCCACTGATTTGTACACTTAAAACTGGTCAAATTGGCAAATTTTACATTATATATACTTTACTGCAATAAAAAAAATCAAGTTGCACAGCTTGAGAGGGGAAGCCATTTCCAGTTCCTATGAGGATCCCTAGCTCAGTGCTCTCGAGAGAGTGGAGACGTAAGCCTGGCTCCTGGACCAGCCTGCTAAACTCCGCCTTCTTTGCTAATCTCTTACCACTAGGGCACCCCCTTCTAAGGAAAGCAGGGAGCATTTGGCCTCACCACTAGGAGGCCCAGTCAGACGCCCCTTTGCACCTGCTGATGAGAAGTCTGCCCCGCCCACAGCCTCGTGGGCAGCCTGCAGAGATGCCATCCTGCACTGGGAGCCTCCCTCTCTCCACCTGCTACCTGGAAGGCCTGCGGCCATGTGTCCACATTTGCACAGAAGGTCTTGGAAGAAACCAAATGTCTAATTGCCCAGAAAATCTGGTGTTGGCAAATAGCAAACAAGCTATTATCTGCAGACAAACCATCCACCCCGCTGTCTGCTTGGTTCTAATTACCCCATCACTCAGCCCGTCTCCGAGCATGTCCCACTGACTTGCAAAATAGCAAGTGTTGGGCCACACAGTGAACACATGCCCGGGGCCCCTAGAGGATTCCAGGATGCTTGAGGGCAAGAACCAAGAATTTGGGGGGGTTCTCCTCGTACCTCCCACCCCACCCCCAACCCCTCACATGCCCCCACACACCCCTTGGATACCAAATAAATCATTTGACTTGCTGATCACTCAGCAGGCCTAGAGGCAACTGAACTTCACAGGCTTTTGCCATCAGAAATTAAAATGCAGCTACACTGTGCAATGATTTAAAACTGATCTGCAAAAAAAGCCTGGAGAAGTAACATTTTTATAGACACAGGCACATCGTGCACGCCCACATCTAGAGCTCTATATATCCCAAATTAAAGATAATTCATCACTTAATGTGCATCAGTCCAGCACAGGAATATACAAAGCCTGCAGTGACAACTTTGTTCTCAAGCTAAAAAATCTTTATTTAACTATTTAGGATGTTAAAGTGATACTCAAAAATTCTTGGGGAAAAGAATATGCAAAGACCTACTTCAGCCCCTAAAAGCTCCAACCAAGCTTGAGAGTTTTCATTCCTCAGGTAAGTGATTAGGAATAAACCCAATGAGGTCAACGGAATATTATCTATTGATCTATGATATTTGACAGATCTAAGCTAACAGACAACAGGAGAGAGTTGATACATGAAATGTCTATATGTACATAGTACATGCTGTGAGTTCTGGCTACCACAGGCTATTCATTATCCACTAGAAGAAATACTGTCATTAGGTGTGGCTCTGTTTATGCTTCTCCATAAATCCAATACAATAACATCTGCCCCGTGACTGCTCCTATCTATGTGATATTCCAGTTCAGCACACACAGGGTGACTTGGATACATCGGGAGCAGAAGAGAAAGAAAGGCAAAGCTAAAAGCCTGACAAGAATAGAGATTTTTTTAGAGTGCAGGCTTGGAAGCAAGAAAGGAAGCTGATGAAAAGAAATTGAGACCCATCTGTGCAGGTAGGGCGAGAAGGCTGCTAAAAGAGAGATTAAAGAAAAATGCTTTACCAGGAAGTGCAATCAGGGGCAGAGCCCAGGGATCTGGGAGTTTAAAGAGATACCTACCCTACTGTTCCAACTAGATTAAACAGACACTCAAAGCATCTCCCCTTTCAAGCACTAAGTTACCCTGAAATGCAGTAACACAGAGGGAGCTGATGATTCCACATCACGGAATCAGAAAAACACTGAACATTTCAAGGATACAAACTATTAGCCACATAACTACGGTTAAGCTGAGGAGAACGAGACTCTGAAGCTTTCCGGTAAGCCAACAGAAAATAATTGTCAGGTCGCCTCTGTTATCAGTTTTAGATCATTTAACATCACTTACGTCTGGTATATTTACTGTGCAATCTTTTTTTAGTTTAGTGCATATAAAAGTAAGTTGATACGGGTGTTTCTAGGTTCATTCTTAACCTGGAACCCATGCCCCAACACATTCTTCAACTCCCTCTTAAAATAATTTTTGCAACAAAGAGGGGTATAAAAATAAATGAAAATATTTTTGCAGCAAAGAGGAGTATATAAATAAGTAAAAGTATGACTTGACCAACAGGTTTCCTGCTACAGAATTTTTTAGAGCCCAAACCAGGTTGTTGAGGAGGAACTAGTTTAATTTGTTACAAGACTCATCACATGCCTTCGTGGTGTAAAAATTAAACAGCCGGCTTCAGCTGGGCGCCTGCTATAAAATGCGAGACATGTAAAATTCAGACACATTTTTATTTCCTCCCGGCTCTAATGGCTTTAATCAAAGCAGATATCCTTAAAATATAAAAACAGTCTTGATAAGAGAATGTCCAAGACAGTCAGAATGCATGAACGTGCTCATTGGTTCTCTGCTGGAGACATTAGTCAGCAGATGGCCGTGAGCAGAATCATAGACTTTCAGAGATACGTAAAATTGATCTTGCTCCGTAAATACAACATTTTTAAAGATGAAGGCAGAAGCATTGCTCTGCCTTTATATTACAAGGCTCCAGGCTCCCGTGAAATGACAGGCGGTCTCAACAAGGGCAATTCCCCAGTTTTGCCAAATAGGCCTTCTTGCTGGCTTTCAGGTTTATGTATGTGTATCAAATACATGCTCAATTTCAAAAGGATTTTTAAGGTCTGGTCCTTACGTGTTAAAAAATGCAATATATATTTTCATTCCTTTTTCTCCTTCTGGCTGTGAGATGATAGTATGTGCTGACAAGTGCCTAAAATCAGGCTATTTGAAAAAAAGCTCTCCCCTTTCTCTCTCTCCTTACATGCCCTGCCTGCAGCATCATCTCTGAAAATGGATCAGCTCAAGGTCATGTGTAGGTTACTGGCAAATACCTTTTAAGAAGGAAAATAAAAAAAATTTATTACCCTATAACAGGCTTCATAGCTAGCTGAACTAATGCATTATTACTGTAAGCTGAAGTTCCATTTCAATAAATAATTTATGGGGCTTTTTTTTATTTTTTTAAATCATCGTGGTTGATGTCCAGAGTAAATGGAAATTTTATTGGCATGAACTGGGAGACCCTCCTGGCTGCAAAGAACACCTAGTGTGAAATAGCTGCTCTCCAAATGCTAAATAATAATTATGGAAATGAGCATTTGCAGGGGCAGAAACCGCAGCACCAGGCTCAGGCCAAGAGTGGGGGCGGGGGGCTATGCCTGGCCCATCCTGACACTGGGCAGCATCTTCCAGTTACCCCCCTCCCCAGATGGTTTAGGAGATGAGATGCCCAGTGAGAGAGAACTAGGGGGCTGGAGTCCCCAAGAGACAGAGTCCCGAAACCCCTTCAATCCCAGAGGGTGAGTGGGACAGTTCACACCTCTGTCTTAACCACAGGTTCCCATGCCCATGCGTGTCCAGGCAACGGCTGGGCGAGGCAAGGAAAAGCCTTCTAGACCCACAGGTCTTCCTACTAATTTTCATGAATTACATTCAGCAATCTCTAAGCCCCTGCCCACCTGCACTCAGTATTTGGAGGGGCTCCACCAGATCATCCCCCACACAGTATTAAGATACTTCTGTGCGCCTGGCTTCCCTCCCACAGACTCTGGGCTCATATGAGCAGGGCTATGTCTTACTTTACCTCTGACTCCTCAGCTCCTGACATGTCACAGGCACTCAGTAAATGTTGGATGGATGGATAGATGGACATATGGATGGATGGACAGACAGATGGATAGGAGGATGGATGGACGGATGGATGGATGGATGGATGGATGGATGGATGGATGGATGGATGGATGGATGGATAATAGAATGGATAGATAAGTGAGAATCTGAGCCATCTGGTCAAACTGAAGGCTGCTCATAGTACTCAACCAAGCCAGGGCCTTCAATCCCCATCCCCCCCAGGATGAAGTCCAGCACATTGTTGGGCTGTAAGCCCCCTAGAAGTCCAGCCCATCCCCCTCTGCACCCTCATCTCTCTCCATTGCCCCACATCCTTTCACAGACCCTGGAACACCCAGGCTTGATCCGGTCTCCAGGCCTTTGCACATGCCGTTTCCCTGCCTGGAGGGCATTCTACCGCTGCTTCATCCTCCAGGGAACCCCACCTCCCAAAGTCAGCCCCCTCTGCAAAGAAAATATGCAAAAAAGGAGGAGAAATCATAGATGAGAAGTTCTCAAACTCTCATGTGCATGAGACTCACCGGAGTGCTTGTGAGAACTGAGCGCTGACCCCATACCCAAAGTCTCTAATCTGGTGAGTCTGGGACAGGGGAGAACCTGCAGTGCTGACAAGTTCCCAGGTCACCCCGACCTGCCCCACATGCAGGCGGCTTCGGCTTAAAGACAGCAACCGCAGTCACTGCAACGCACAGCCCTTTACTGGGTCATGAATCAGATGAACAGAAAAGTTGACAACATTTATAAGATAACTGGAACTACGAACACTGACCAGAAATGGGCAATATTAAGGAATTATTGTGAATGGTGTAGCTATGTAATTTTGAAGACTCGTTATCCTTTAGAGAGATACATTCTGAAGTATTTACAGATGAAACAATATGATGTCTGGGATTGGCATCAAAATATACCTTGGAGGGGAGGGGAGGAGCAGAGATTAAACAAGACTGGCCACAAATGGATAATGATTGAAGCTGCTGAGAGATTCACGGGGGCTCAATACGTTATTTACCCAACTTTTGTATACGTTTTAAATTTTCCATCATAAAAAAAAGTTGTTGTTTTAATGTACTAGTTCCATGTGTGTTTTCCTAGCTTCAGAAGGGCAAGACAATATTTTCCTTATGCTGTGTATTGATCAGAGCGCCTGGCCCATATATGGTTAGCACTCCAGACACATTTGTCAAAGGAACGATCCAACCAATAAGAAGAATATGCATGCATTAAACCTATACACTTTTGACTTTGAAAGCTTGGGAGTGTTTCAGACCACTGTCTCCGGGTGGGTGAGGGGTACACGTCCAGCTGTCTTCTGTGCAGCTGAGGCTGTCGGGACAGATCTAAACAGTCTTTGAAGGAGTCTGAATTTTGCTAGCCCCACCCAGCCCCCTTGAGATAGCAAAGCAGGGGTCCAGCCACCAGCTGAGTGGCTTCCACTCTGAGGTGGGCTCCAGCCCAGCCTCCGATACAGGGCCCTTCTAGAGTCGGAAACCCCTTTACAAACCCGGGGCCTCAGAGGAGGCAGGGGGCTGTCCCCTGTCCACTTCCAGGCCCCTCCATGTTCTGAGAAACCAGAGCCTGGCCGTGCAGAGAGCCTGGGTCTCTCAGGACCAGGACACACCCATTTTGCTTGGTTCTGACTTCCCAAGGCCATACAGGAGCGGCAAGAAGACTGATGAAGACTTTGGTATCTTCTCACCCCCATGAGGAATGGCGAGCTGAAATACCAATGGCAGATGTCACCCTGTGACCCTGTGTACTAAAAGAGCAAGCTCTGAGGTTTCCTGGGAGGGGGGCCCTGAGGGGGCCTCGGGTGCAGGCACCGTTCTGCATGCTCAGGCAGGGCAGCCAGCTTGGGCCACAGGGTCAAGGGTTTGTCTCCTCAAATCCAGGGCAGCTAGGGACAGGAGCAAAGCCAAAGTTGGCTCTTCGGCTGTTGTTCTGAGAGGAAGGTATGGAAAACAAAATGGCTCCTGGTGATAATGCAGAATATGGGCGTGGCACGCAGTGTCCGTGAGGAGGTACGGATGCAGGAGCCTGGAGAAGCCACCTCACTTCCGTCCAAACACATCTTCTCCTTCTGCGACATGGGACTCCGTATCCTCAGGGCCTCTATCACTGTGTTTCAATGGGCCAAGGAGGGAATGCATGAGAAACTCTCTGAAATGAATAACAGCCTTACCCACCATTTGCTGAATTCCTTCATGGGGTCAGACGCGTATGTACTTTGGGCTCTTTGGAAAGTTTATCCAAACTCAAATTAGTAATTTGAAACTATTAGTCAGGTACAAACCCAGAAATCTATCGGGAAAGCTATTATGGTCAACACATTTCATGCCAAGCTAAGAGCTTTGCAAGTGTACCTCATGAAACCCTGCCATGTTAGGGGGCTGTGAGGTACTGCCATTACTCCTATTCTATGAATGACAAAAGAAAGGCCTAGAAGGTTAAGAAAGAAGCCCACACTGTCAGGACACCACCCAGGTGGCTTTACAGCCTGCACTCCTGCACTACATCCAATGCCAGGTCTCACACAGGTATCACTTCTCTCAAAAGATGAACCTACTAAGAGATCTGAACGTAAACCCCCACTTCGCAGATGAGCAGACCAGTCAGGGGATCACAGCCACAGGGCCGGATGTCTCTGCCTCCAGCCTCAGAAGACTGTGTGGCTTGTGCTTCTTTGGGCTCTGAAGCCAAACAGCGCTCTCCATTTCAAAAGCCAAAATTCTTCAAATCCAAAGGTCGAGGTGGGGGAGGAGCTACTGATAACAGAAGTTCAGAGTCAGGAAAGCATGGACTCAGACGCATGGGATTGGATGAGCTACTTCACATCTGGGAGCCGTGGTTTTCTCACCTGGAAAATGGCGGTGAGTGGGAATCATGGTGATAGTGATATGCTTTACAGGATTGCTATAAAATAATACACAAATGAGTAAAATAATGTCTGTAAGACCTGGTACATGACAGGCACTCCATAAATTATAGATGTGATGTGTTATCACCCCTACCACCACCACATAATCATCATCAAATTGGTCCAACTGCTGTTGAGAAAATGGCCATGTGCTTAATTTAACCATTAAACCATGGCACAGAGAGGTTGAGCACTTTCCTGAAATAACACAGTAGTTACATGCTAGTCCTCAAGGCCCGAGGTCCTTCCCTCCACCACATTCTAGCCCCGAGGTTCCTGGACTCTGTTACTGGTCTGAGTCTGTACCATTGGCAGCTTGCAACAGAGGGCAGTGAGAAAATTAGAGCTCGGGGGAGTGCAAATGGGGAGTGACTGTGAACGGGCATGAGGTTTCTTTTCAGGGTGATGAAAATGTTCTGGAATTTGACAGTGGTCATGGTTGCACAACCTTGTGAATGTACTAAAAAATCACTAAATTGTATATTTTTAAATGGTGAATTTTATGATACGTGAATTATATCTCAATAGAAAAAAAAATCAAACAGCTGCAGGAAACCTCCTTGTAAGGAAAAGTGTCCCCTGTCTGCCTGCCCTCAGGAACAGAGCCCTCCTCCCTGGGAGTGGACATCAGTCACTCCTAGCCCCTGGCTACCCCTCCCCCCTGCACCCCCTTTGCCTCCCTCTGGCAGGGGCCAACCTCTCGCCTGGCAGTTTGCAGCAGTTCTCCCAGGACTTGTCCAATGGTGAAGCTGGCTGCCAACCAGGCTCTGAGACCAGGCCAGGGACAACAGCTGGCACTGACCTCTCCCCAGACGCCCTGCTCTTTGGCAATACAGCAACGCAGACACAGTGCCCCAGTCACCATCTGTATTTTCACTTTTCCCCTCGATGCTCTGAAGCTGAATGCCAAGCTCCATCCTGACAGCGAGCTGCAGACAGAGGGCTCGTCGGTGCTTCTCCTGGGGATAAGCAGTTGCAAGGTATTCCAGAATAAAAGCTCGGAGAAAATGCCCAATAACCTGGAGCTATAACTAGCCCTTGTCAGGAGTCACAGCTGCATCTGGTCAGGAGAGCCAACTGCATCATCATTAAAACATTCTTCTATGTAACTATTTGCATGTGAGCTGCCCCTGAGCCAGGGTCCTAGGGGGCAGGGAGCTGTTCAGGAACCTGCCTGATAAGTTGCTGCTTCCAGAAGATCAAAGAAAAGAGAAGGCAAATGCTACAAGAGGCTCAAAACAGCCCCTGGGGATGCCAAGCGTGGACTGTCCACTGCAGCCTGGAGGGGGCGCTTCCGAGGGGAGACACATGGGGGAGCTGCCCAGGATGCCGGACTCCCCTGGGCACCCAATGCCCTCTCAGCACAGGTGGCCCTGGCATCTGGACACAGAACATTCCTCATAATGGTGGGTGAAGACTTCCGTGTTAGCAGGAAGGACAGTCCTTTCAGGGGCTTTTTAAGACTTTGTAAGTTTTAAATCCCACATTCTTACCTTTTTTAATACAAAACCTTCAACGATGGGCTGAGATTCTCACAAAGAAAGAATTAGTAAACTGGGTTAAAATATTAACTTCAAACTTTGCTAAGTTAAGTATGCGTGGCAAAATTTGGAGAGTAACCACCCTTGAAAGGAGCTAAAATAGAATATTTACTTCCAAAATGGTAAAGGGAGATAAAAGCAAAGAAAGAAAACCAATGAACAATTCCCCCCAAGGACCAAATTTGCTCAAGGTCTTTTCCCAAGAAAAATAAATGGACTTTTTGGGGGACGGGGTTTACTTCCACAGGCTACTCCAAGGGCAG
>NW_017731424.1:67909-69495 GCF_001890085.2 Hipposideros armiger
GTTACAGAAATTATCTAGGGCAAAACTTTTGAAGAACACACACTTCGGGCTCAGAAACCATCATGTCCACCGCCCAACCTTTCCCATGAACGAACCATAACAATTCGAGCCTCTGTGTCCTTGTCTCTAAAAGGAAGATAATACCCCCTACCCCTCGGTGCTGGGTGCTGGAAACGCCCATCTTTCACCTTGTCTCGTTATGCCCGGCAAGCTGGAAGGCTGACCACCAAGGGGTTAACAGGGGCTGGGTGTGGGGTCCTGGCTGTTTCCTCCTTTCTTCCTTTGGATTGTATTTTCCAGGATGAATGTGTAATGCTTTTGTTATGACAACCAAAGTCATCTTTTTACCCAGCACCTGCCCAGAACAGCGTGGGGACAGAGGAGCTGGCTGGGAGGGGAGGGGCGAGGTGGGCGGGTATGAGGTTGGCTTTCACCCATCACCCCCTGCGGCCTCACCGGGTGCCCTGCTGCCCAGTCACAGTGCTAGTCCTGCCCGAGGCCCTTGCTGCTCCTGTTTCCTGCACCAGGACCTCCAGCCCCCATCAGCTCCCAGTGAGCACATGGCTCCCTCACCCTGAGGCCAACTCCCTGCCCAACAAATCTCCCCAACGACCCCGTGGAGTAGGCTTTATCTCTCAGCTCCGTCCTACAGACAGGAGACAGCAACTCAGGGAGCTTCCCAGGCCTGCCCACGGCCTCACGGCGAGCGCACCAAGGAGCTGAGACTCGAGCCCAGGGCTTGAGCNCCCCCGAGTGTCCCACAGCCCACTTAAGGCCACACAGCATGATGAGGCCGACAAAGCCTCCCCACTTAATACACTGTATGAACCCCAGAAAATAACACATTTATGTTTAGGGGTCATGGGGAGGCCACACATATGGCCCCAGCTGCCAAAATTGACTCATCGTGGATGCCCGCACACCTGGTGCATGCATGGGCCACGAGTGGGCTTCAGTACATTCACCTCCGGAACCCCTGTCCCAGCCCCTGCACTGCCCCTGAGAGCAAGAATCAAGGTCCAAGGAATTGGACTTTGCACCCTGGCCACTACGTGGAGAGGGCCAAGTGCCCAGACTCAGGCTTAGAGAGGACGTCTAGGGCATCCATAAGCCCAGGTGGTCTGTCTGTGGCTTTTCATCACTGCTGTCCCACAGGCCTGTCCCTCCCAGGATGCAGGCCCGCCCCTTCGCTAAGCCTGGCGTGTGCAGGGACAGCTCTGACTTCACTGTTATCAGCTCCATCTGGAACTCAAGTAGTCGGCGGCCATCTCCTCTGCAGAGCAGAATGCTCCAGACACAGAGTGGTCAGCTTAACTCCCTGCAGGGAAACCCCTACTGAGCCTGGAATGTCCGGCGGGCGTGCAGGGCAGTGACCTCCGCTCCTCCGGGAGGCGACCTCCTCTGGGAGGTGTCCACAGGAATGCCTCAGGCTCAGGGATGTGGGGCTGGTCACGGGGATGCCCTCACAGGCCGGTTCTCCCCACCCTCGTCTCCCTGCTCCTCTTACTCCATAGGCCTAGTCTGGGCAGGTCCCGATGGTGTGGACACAACCCTGGGGACATTCTGGGCTGGCGAACAAGAAGAGT
>NW_017731424.1:74524-77447 GCF_001890085.2 Hipposideros armiger
TCTCTCAGCTCCGTCCTACAGACAGGAGACAGCAACTCAGGGAGCTTCCCAGGCCTGCCCACGGCCTCACGGCGAGCGCACCAAGGAGCTGAGACTCGAGCCCAGGGCTTGAGCCCATCCCACAATACCACGCTGTCCCCAGACAGAGCGTGGCTCAGGGACCCGCCTGGAACGGGGTCTCCAGCTGCCTTGGTCTCTCAGCTTCCTCCAGGCCCAGAAGAGGAGGTATACTTTATGGGTGCTGCCTCTGGCTTCAATACTCAACCCCCTAAACGTTCCCCAAATATCCTCTGCATGAAGTGGGCCGTCTTTGGTGGTGAGACAGAAGTCCTGCCGCCCTGCAGGGTGGGGACTGCTCTGGGCTCCCCGTGGGCTCTTAGGACCTGGCGCCATCACTGGGCTCCGGCCTCGCCAACCGGCACTGCCCTCGCCTTCAATCATGTATATCGGGTCAGGGTCCAGGCGTTCAGCTGCCAAATGAGGGAATGAGCCTAGAGCTGGCAGTGTGCTAACCGTGTGGCCCCCCCCCACGGGCTCTGGGCCCTGAGGGTCCCAGAAGGTGGGCAGGGACAGTCACCTTGAGCTGTAAGCACAGTCACAGACAGAAACCAATTTACAAATTCTCTCTGAGGGAGAAACGAGTTGTGAGCAAAGGGCCTGGCGGAGGTGTGGTGACAGGGGTCTTTGCTGGCAGCGGGAGGTGAGGGGCTGCTCTCCTCAGACATGAAACGCTCACTACTCCTCAGTGTGTCACAGGGTGAGCCCGGCTGTCCCTCCACCACGGTCACTGCATTTTTGGCTTCTGAGTTTGCATTTTGCCGCTTATTTCAGCCTCGTTGTTAATATTTCATTAGGAAGTGGCCCTGCCCTCCCCGTCCCCACCCACACACACACTAAGATTTTTGAGGGGCAGTCCTCTCAGGACCCCAGCTGCGTTCCTCATTCCCCAGCTGCATGTCTGTACTCTATCTTAAGGCCTTGCTCTACAGGACTCCATNTCTTTATTAGACACCGTGGGAAGCGGCACAGCAGGATTAGCGGTGGGAGAGGCAGCCCCAGGGCGGTGAAGCTTGACTGGCATCTTGAAGGGCAAGTCTGCTGAGTGAACAAGACGGAGAGGGAACACCAAGCAGAGGGAACAGCACGAGCGAAGGTGGGGCGGTATGGAGAGCTTCCCAGAGGGCCTTGCACGCTGCCTCCAGGCCGGATCACATCACAGCCACTAAGTTCATCGGGTTACTCCCAGCCTCAAGCACTTACTCTGGTTCTCTATTGCCCTTCATATCAGATCTCACGCTTTAACCAATCAGATGCCTCCATTAGCCCTTTACCACCGCCCCACCCGTCATTACTGCCCCCATACAACCTCTGCAGCAGCTGGGCTGTTTTCTGCCATCTGGGAGGCCATCTGCCATCCCCCAGGCATGTCTCGTACACCAGTCTGGAGGGAGAGGAGGCCTCCCTGTCCTTCCCCTGGGAAGAGCTGACCCTCAGGGCTGCCCTCCCGACAGGCGCAGCCCTGAGCTACTCTTCCAGGGGTGGGGGATGGTATCGAGGACTCGGAATTAGCTCGTCCTGGAACCAGTTCCATCCTCACCAGCTCTGCCACAGACACCTCTGTCCCAGGCCTGTCTTCACAGCTGCAACCTGGGCTAACAGCCTGGTCAGAGGGCTGCATGGAGCAAGGGAAGACCTGTAAGAAAACCTCAGTACTCAGCTGGATACAGAGGAGGTGCTGGAGAAACTCGAGCTCGCCTGCTGTGCCAAGGCCCAGGGTGCACACGTGCTGACTGAGGTTTTCAACCTGACTCTCCACCCGAGGGCCACTAAGCCCACGGCCCTGGACCAGAGAAGGTCCCCCACCATCATGGGTGCACCCCCCAAAATCACTGTGGACAAGCAGGATGGCCATCAGCCCGCAGTCCCCAAGGCCAGCCGGGATGCCTCATGTTTGAGCTTCACAGACCTGGGGTTTCTACTCATGCTGAACAGACCCCCCGCCCTGTGGCCCAGGAACTCCACTACTAGGCTTCTACCCAAGAGAAATGGGTGTACGAGGCCACAAAAAAATTTGTTCCAGAATGTTCTAACAGCGTTTTCAGAATCACCCAAAACTGGAACCAACCCAGCGTCCATCAACAGGGGAATGAATAAACACAGTATGGTATAGACGCACAATGAAATTCTACTCGGCAGTAAAAGAGACAAAATACCAAAACACCCAACAACGTGAATGATCCTCAAAAGCCCCGGGTTTAGTAAAAGACCCTGGATATGAAAGCGTTAATACTCTACGATTCCACTTATGTGAAGTTCAAGAACAGGCTCATCTAAGGTTAAAGCTGTGAAAACAATGGCTACCTCACGGGATGCTTAGATATACCATGGGATGGGGGAAAAGGGAACTTCCTGGAATGATGAAAATGTCCTGTATCTTGCCTGGTGTGGTGGTGACACCAGCGTATCAGCTTCCAAATTGCTGCTGTAACACAATATTACAAACTTAATAACAATTTATCAGTGAATTCAAACCAGAAAATTTTGTTACCTTACAGTCTGGAGGTCAGAAGCCAGAAATGGGTCTCACTGGGCTAAAATCGAGGGGTCTGCAGGGCTGTGTTCCTTCTGGGGTTCCAGGGGAAAATCCGTGTCCCTGCCTTTTCTGGCTTCTAGAGGACATCTGTACTCCTTGGCTCGTGTCACCTTCCTCCACCTTCAAAGCCGGCAGCACAGCATCTTCCAGGCTCTGTCTCTGACCTTCCTGTCTCCCTCTTTCACTCATTAGGACCCTTGGGGTTACACTGGGCCCACCCAGGTACTCCGGGATAATCTCCCCATGTCAAAATCCTTAATTGAATCACATCTGCAAAGTCCCTTTTTGCCACGTAAGGTAACGTATTATGAAAGTTCCAGGGAATCAGGG
>NW_017731424.1:79977-81205 GCF_001890085.2 Hipposideros armiger
GAAACCAATTTACAAATTCTCTCTGAGGGAGAAACGAGTTGTGAGCAAAGGGCCTGGCGGAGGTGTGGTGACAGGGGTCTTTGCTGGCAGCGGGAGGTGACGGGCTGCTCTCCTCAGACACAAAAACCCCCACTACTCCTCAGTGTGTCACAGGGTGAGCCCGGCTGTCCCTCCGCCACGGTCACTGCATTTTTGGCTTCTGAGTTTGCATTTTGCCACTTATTTCAGCCTCGTTGTTAATATTTCATTAGGAAGTGGCCCTGCCCTCCCCGTCCCCACCCACACACACACTAAGATTTTTGAGGGGCAGTCCTCTCAGGACCCCAGCTGCGTTCCTCATTCCCCAGCTGCATGTCTGTACTCTATCTTAAGGCCTTGCTCTACAGGACTCCATACCCATTGCTTAACTCCGTGGGAGCTCCTTTTTTCCGTATTAATATTCACTCGCCACACAAGGTTGAGATACAAAAACTAAGAAGGACAAAGTGCACCCCGACCTTCCTGCTGCTCCGTGATCAGCCCCCTCCTGCCCCTCGTCTCCCTTTCTGAGAACCTCGGGCTCTGGCCCCCAGCACGTTGACACTTGGGGACTCTCATTATCGAATGTTTGGAGAAGGGCCAAGGAGTGCAGTGCTGGGGCCGAATCAACGTCCACGTCCAGCCAGGTCCTTGTGGGCGCATGTTTGAATCCCAACAGAAGACCTACCGGAAGCTTCTAACATCACTCAGTCTCTGCCTGTCTCTGTCTCTTCTCCATTTCTGCTGCTCCCTCTCCCTCTCTCCCCATGTGTGCATGCACACACATACTGCTGTGTGCACACGTACACACATGTGCACACACCCAGCAGCCTCTCCCGAGGCAGGTCTGGCAGGACTCGGCAAGCTGCAGCTGCATCAGGTCTTTGGCACCTCTGATCGCCACCCTCTTTGTGAGTGCCCCCCAACAGCTTGGCATCTCAGGGCGAACAATCCCCTGCTTTCCAAGTCCCTTCCAGGGGTGGCCCTGAAACCACCAGACCCGGGCTGGGTGCTGCACCCCAATGTCCCTATCTTCAGCCTCCCCCCATGCCCAGCATCCCAACCCAGACAGGCAGGACTTTAGCTTGCTCTGAGAGATAGCATGACCCTATTCTGCCACTAGGTCACTGTGTGCTCTTAAGGTCACTGCCACTTTATAGGACTCTGTTTCTTCACCTAGATGAAGAGGTTGGCTCACAGAACACAGAAG
>NW_017731424.1:85660-90004 GCF_001890085.2 Hipposideros armiger
ATGAATTCAGTGTCTATTTTTGGCCAGCCCTGTTCTAAGTGTTTTTCTTGTATAAACTTCATTTAATCCTCACAAAAACCGTGAAGAAGACTCTTACAATCTATATTTTACAGATAAGAAAACCGAGCCTTTAAGAAGTAAAGTAACTTGCCAGGGACATAGAGCAAGTAAATGGCACAGCCCAGACTGGAACCCAGGCAGTCTGGCTCCAGAGCCCACGTTAAATCCCTATGTCTCCCAAATCAAGCCAACAATGACAACGATCAATTACAGACACTAAGCACCCTCCGTGTACCAGGCTCATGCTTAGCACCTAACATAACTCTCTCACTTAATTCTCACCGTGCCCCAGTGGAGCGGGATTTTTAAATCATCTTTGTTTACTGCAGAAGAAATGGAGGCACAGAAATGTTACACCCAGACATTAAACACATCTGAACCCAGAAGCGTCTGCGCCCAAAGCCCAGGTTTAACCATATACCCTACTGCCTCCCTCGCCCCACATGAGGCCCTAATGGTTGAGAAGAAGACAAAGATAAAGAGCACAACCACATAATTTATCTTCCAAACTGGGATACTTAGCAAGTGAAAGGAGGCACTATTAATACTTTCACTGAGACAAGAGTTATGAACCAGAGCTGTCCCAGCAAGCCGGGACACATGGCCACCCAAAGACAAAGGGAGTAAAACCCAGGCCTACACTCTGCAGCTCAGGACTCCCTGGAAAGGGCACTGTGAACAGCCATCAGCCTCACCTGATATCACAGCTGCCAGGTCATGGTCAAGGCTGGAAGAGGAGGGGCAGTCCTGGCAGAGCTCAGAGAAGCATCTGCAAAACTCCAGATCTGGGGGTCTCAGCACAGTGAGGGGAGCCTGTCTGATGGTGAACTGGAAGTCCATCTGAAGGCAGGGGTCTGACAGCCTGGGATACAGTCCAGGGAAATAAAGAGGCCTTGAACCCCACTGATGCCCCAGTCAGGAAAACTCGGCCAGGAGCTCAGAGCCTTGGCAAAGGACCAACTGGGAGTCAAATGGGGCCAAGAGCCTGAGACATCCAGCTCTCCTCCAAAGTTCTGGGCCTGCGAGACAGGAACGTGGCATGGCCTGAGGCTCAGGCTGAGGTCTGCTCCTTCCGAGCTGTGGGATCCTGGGCCAGCCTTTCTGCCCTGTGAGCCTCGTGGATAAAATGCAGCTGCTGAAAACAGCCCTACCTACGTCCACCGGATTCATAATAATAAATAATAATAGCAGATAAAAGCAAATGAGATAGGAAGTGTACTCAGCACTTAGCAAGGGTTAGGGGAGTAAATCAAATGCACTCAGAAATGGGTACGATGATTATTCCCACTTTATAGATAAGGAAGCTTAGGTGGGGGGTTGGCTAAGTAACTTGCCCAGAATCCCATGGCCGGTAAGTGGCAAAGCCAGGATTGGAATTCAAGCCGACTGCCCCTGTGAAATCCCACTGGAACATTCTCCTTCCCCACCTGGCCAACCTATTACAGTACAGGGCTCCCCTGAAGGAGGGCCCCATCCTCCTGGCAGGCTGGAGACAACTGTGGTGGTCCATGGACCAGACACGCGTTCTCACTGGATGTTAAGGCTCATTGGCGGACTCTGCAAATACATGTTCCCAGGCCCCATTTCTCTAGAGTGCCTAATTGCAGGCGGTCTGGGAATGAGACTTATAAGGACCTCCCCCAAAAGGATTCCTAAAGCTTTTCCCTTTCTCTTAAGTCCCCTTGGAGCCTGATTTCCATCAAAGATGAAGTCTCAGTCTGGTGCTCCTGGGTCCTTGACCTCTGCTAAAACTCTCTCTCGTCTCCCTGTGTATCTAGTTCAGCCCCAGCACAAAGCCTGCCCCAGGCAACAATAAAGTGTGCTAGCCTTGTTTGGCTTACCACTGCATTTTTGCTATGGTTACCTTCTGTTTGTGGCAAGTGACATGGGTTTTCTATTTATGGAATTGATATATAAAGAAGATTTTTAAAACAAATGCATTAAAAAACATACCCAGTAGATCAATTTTTCAAATAATCAATAAATCACGGTTTGGGTGATAGGTACATAAGGTGGAAGGTGAACCTCGCTTGGCTGAAGACTGAGAAACAGCTCCCTGAGGACAGGCTGTGCCTGTGGAGGTTTCCTTGACAGCCCTGAGCTCTGTTCTAGCATCACCCCCAGGAGCTATGTCACCCTGAGGAATGCACTTAATTCCTCTGAGCCTCAGTTTCCCCTTGCAGAAAATCACCCACTTCGTGGAGTGTTTATGAAGATTAAATGAGACGCCACAGGTGACGCATTTATGAACTCGTTGCTGATTCAGTCCAGCACCAAGGAGTAAGCCGTCTGCTACACCCTGCCCTAACCCCACGTGCTAAGGTCCCAAGTCTGAAGTCCACATATGTGGAAACTCGCAAATTTTCAAACTTGGCTGTTCACTCAGAGACGTCCTGATGTAATAGCTCTGGGACGAGGCCTGGACATCAGGACTTTTAAAAAGCTCTCCAGGGGATGCTAGTCGGCGGCCAGGATTGAGAGCCACTGTGATCACTAAAACCAGTGGTAAAAACATGTGGCTTCTGACATCACACGCTCAGGCCCAGCCCACGGCTGCCATCACTCTTGCTTCCCACCAGTGAAATCTGCATAGATGGGGGAAAGGCACTGGAGGCGGGCTGACTCTGTGTTTGCCAGGAAAGAGCAAG
Organism: Hipposideros armiger; assembly: GCF_001890085.2. Taxonomy (NCBI): domain Eukaryota; kingdom Metazoa; phylum Chordata; class Mammalia; order Chiroptera; family Hipposideridae; genus Hipposideros; species Hipposideros armiger. Next base: position 88,369 of record NW_017731424.1, read on the forward strand.
TTCAGTGAAGGTCTAAAGGTATCAGGACCTAACATACATCTTCCCCATGTAGCCCCAAGTCAGAAAAATCAGAGCCGCATGTGCCCTCCTCCTAAAGTCTCCCAAGAAAGCAGACCAGCTGGGCGCGCCATCACACCACACAAANAAAAAAAATATTTTGAACTCTAAAATATAGTGGCTTAAAATAACAACCACGTGTTTGCACAGAACTCTGAGATTTGGGATTTTCTTACCTGGGATCAATGCCTGCAGCTACAGTCATGTAAAGGCTGAACGGGGGCCTAGATGATCCAAGACAACCCCTCTCACTGTGTCTGCTGCTCACCTGGGCTGTGGGTCAGGTAGCCTCAGTCTCCCACTTACATGGCCTCTCCAGCGAGTACGAGCCTGCGGGAGGTGCAGAGAGAACACGCCAGACTTCCCCCTAGCTGTCCCTCCCAGACCAGGCAGCGGGCCCAAGTCCCAGAAGCCACCCCACAATCCTCACTATAAAACCCCTGTTTGGCTTCCTCTAGCTAGAAAATGTCTGCTAAGGGCCAGTGCACAAAAGATGACAACCACAATGTCAACTGAAGTCAGAATACGTGAGAAAGTGGAAGAGAAAAGGTAGCGCCTGGGTTCTCTGCTAAGGAAGCTCATTCGCAGCAATTAGATTTGACACCTCATTCCTCTGAGTTTAGCGTTACTTCTTCAAACACTCTTTTAAAATGTCACTCCCGCAGGGAGGGACAAGGCATGCATTTGTTCATGGGAAAGAGGTTTAGATCCACGAGCCACCGCTGGCGGTTCAGAGTGGCCGCTGGACTGCTGTGTTGAGAAGGCCTCTGAGGCCATCTCTGGGTTCAGTAGAGACGCGTACAGAGGGAGTCAGCCAAGCTGGACTCTTACCCTGGTTTTGCCAAGTGTCTGGGGGGCAGCCTTTTCTCTTCCCTGACCTCAATGTGCCCATCTGTAAAATGAGAGGGTAGTCCCAGCCCGGCCCTTTGACAACCCAGGTCCCACCTGGCTGTAGATGCCACCTGTGAGCTTTGTTTTCACCACACTTTCTGCTCTGGGTCCAGGACTCCTGCCGACACTTGTGCTGTACACAGTTTCTATCGCAGCGGGTCCAGAGGCCCCTCAAGGACAGCGAGAAAAGGAAAAGCAAGGAAGGAAGTGGCCTGAGGCGTTTAACCTTTAACCCACAGAAACCTGGGGGACAAACAAAGAGAGGCCAGCCTGAGGCCTCCGAGTCAGCAGGCCAGAACCCCAACACCTACATCTTCGGTGTCCCAAACAGGAACCAGGAGTCTGGGTACAGAAACCACTATTCCCAGTCAGAGAAACCAACAAGATACAGGGTCTGATTTACAATAAACGGGAAGCAGCAACAGGGGTCACTTCTTTCCAGTTTATGGGACACGAAGGACACTGGCAAAACCCACTTACTTCCCTCTGAGATTTTGGGGTGATCAGGAGGTCGATGGAAAATGGGATCCCTCCTACAGAACTTACTACCTTCCCAGAGCCTCTGTTTCGGACAGTAAAACTGGAACGTGGTCGGCAAAACTACCCAAAAAACATGCTTAGCACCTGGAAAGTAAAACAGTCTCAGAAGTTCAGTTGGTGTACTCAGAAATTGGGTGAAGACAAGAGA
>NW_017731424.1:95561-99009 GCF_001890085.2 Hipposideros armiger
GCAATACAAAGAACAGAGCGAGGCTTTGCAGAGCCCACTGTGGTCGGGCCGGGTTCATTTCTGAGCAGTGCCTACACTTCTGGGTAGGCTCCTTGGCTCGCCCTGTTCTCTTGGCGATGCCCAGACCCCACGTGCCTTCGGGTCAGGGGCGCTCGCTCCCTCCCATGTGCTGCCCATTCACTAAGGCCCCTGGTTCCTCCCTGCCATCCTAATTATGCACAGTGATCATAAAGAAGCTTTCTCCCTTACCAAAGAGACCTATTTACGCCACAAGGGAGCATTTCGCCCCCACAAGATTGAGTCGTCACTCAAAGCCTTGTTGGAATCTCTTCAGGGATTGACTGAGCCATGCCCGCACCCCCCACCCCCCGCTTCCTCCCACTCCTGAGCACCCACGCTTCTAGAAGTGCCACTCCACTGTGGCAGAATGCGAACGCCACTCCCCGCTGCTGTGCTCCCTCATGGCTTCCTGACCGACAGTCACTTTACACACAGTAGGGTAGTTATTGAGCACCTACTGTGTACCTTTACTAAGAGGGTGGCAATGAAAGACACAGTCCCCACCCTTGTTGGGAAAAAAAGGCATTGAGAGAAAGAGCAGAAGCTATTAGGCTCCATGGCTGACTCATATCCCAACTCCCGCATTCACTGGCTGGGTGATTTGATTCTTTGGCTGGGCAAGTTACCAAATTTCTCAAAGGTGTCATCGGCAAAATGGGGTAACAATAGCACCACCCTCGCAGGGTTGTAGGACGAGTCCATGGGGTGGATATGCGCCTATAAAACTGGAGCATGGTGCACTCAATGAACGTGAGCAAAGTACCAATGGTTCGTACCGAAGTCTCTGGGAGCACACAGGCAGGATCTTACTCAGATGGGTGAGTCCAGGACCACTTCCTGAGAAGTGATACCTGAACTGAGTTTTGAAGGTTGAATAGCAGTTTGTTAGAGAAAGGAAGTTCCTGGTGGGGGAACTGCATGAGGGCCAAAGGAGATGACAGGGCTCTGGGAAACACAAGGCGCTGTGTGGGAAGCGAGCACATGGCGTACGCAGGGACCACACAGGGGCAGGGGACACAGCTGCAGAGGAAGGAAGGTATGGGCGTGGCAGTGGATCCCATGGCCAAAGTCCTAACCAGTGACACCCAAAGCATCACTTCAACTTCGACTTGGCTCCTTGGGGAGCCACAACCAGCACCCTTCCACTTCCATCGGTAGCTTAGTGGCCACAGGGAAGTGAGGCAGCCACACTTGATTAGTCATGCATTCATTCATTCACTCAGTAAAATTCCCTGAGGGCCTACGACATGCTAAGCACGTGCCAGGAGAGGCTGCAGAGCTTGAGCACCTCCTAACCCTCGCTCAGCCCATTTCCAGCTGTGTCACACTGGCCTGGAAGCTTTCTCAGTGAAAGGCGGGTAACAGCGCCCCCCCCCCGCCCCCAATGAGTCATTCATTCAGTAACAAATGTTGTCAGAGCTAAATGAGATACAGGTTTCAACATCAACTAAGTCCTCAATAAATGTCAATGTTTAAAATGTTTCTTTTTACTACAATTAACTACCAGGATGGTAAGAATCCCATCTCCAAAGTCCAAAGCAATGCCTCCAGAGGCATCCCCAACCCAGGTAAAACCCCCAGCCTGCTGTTCCTCTCCTTACCCAGCCCCCACCCACCCCAGAACAAATCACCAGGTTTCCACTGCCTACACGAGCCTTTCCACTGCCTACAGAGCCTGACCCGTTCACCATGGGAGCTGGCCAAACCTGCCCCACCCTCTGCCCCACCCCCTCCCAGTTTATCTCATCCTTCTAGGCCTCTATGAGTCAACCAGCTCAGGTCTTGGTGGGGGCAGGACTGAAGGTCATCTCAGCCTTTGCTGTTCAAAGCTCCAAAGATTAAAGGGTGGTCCTTCTGATGTTGTAAACTAATTTAAATGCTCCATTAAGGAAATTTGCAAGAATATTCAAAGCAAATGAAATAGTAATGGGATTGCCTTGTACTCATCACCCAGCTTCAACAACGACCATCACCCACCACTCTTGTTTTGTGGTTACCTTCAGACCCACTCCCCACCCCACCCTCACTTGATTTGTTGGGGAAAATTGTATGGACAGCCTTTCTGCCACCCCCAGCACCCAGGGCTCCTAATGCTCACAAATCCCAACAAAGTTGGATGCCTGTGGCACTCATCCTTTTGCATCAAGAGCATCCTTGAAATAATCCCAGGAAGAACCACCATTTCTATGTCCCCAATAGAATGGCAATCACTGGCCATACCCACACGGGTTAGACAGGATGGAGGTGAAGGGCTTGGAGCCTTGGAATCAGATGGCCGGGTCCGAATCAATACTTCCTAGATGTGTGACCTTGGATAGGTCATTCAACCTGTGTTTAGATTTCCTACCCAGTAACAGGGGAATGCTCATAACAGGTTTGTTGTGAGATTTAAAAAAATTAAATATTGCGTGTTCATTTGTCCAGCACAGAATACACAGAATGAGGAAACCTTAGAAACAGATGTGTCAGGTGGTGGGTGAGCAGGCTCTGTCCCTATGAGATACTATTAATATCTCCCATTTAGACATGAAGCAGCGAGTTGCCAGGGAGAGCCTGCTCTGTGTCCCAAGTTCACGTGCTAGGAATTCTCACAGGCTGCCTTGAACTGCAGATCACCGGAAGTGAAGAAACACTAGAACAGACACAGGGAAGGTGGCAGGAGGCTCACCACACCCATGTGTACCCCATCCTGGAGGGAGAGCTCTGCCAGCTCTGAGGACAACCACACAGTGAGTGCCCCAGTGTGTGCGTGTGTGTGCGCATGCGTGTGCATGCGTGTGCATGTGTGTGTGTGTGTGTGCGTGTGCATGCGCGTGTGTGTGTGTGTGTGTGTGTGTGTGTGTGTGTAATAAGGCTGCTGAATTCAATTGTACAAGACAAAATGGTTTGTGTGGGGGTGAAGCTCCCTGCTCGCTCTTCCGATGTGACAAATCCTATGGCCAGCCTTGCGTTGGACACTCACCATTTGTCCCAGCATGAGGGGCAAGAAACTGGTTCACTAACTTAAAGCTTTAGCAGTTCTTGGCAATTCAGAGGCTCCTCCCTATCACCCCCCCCCCAATTTAAAGGAAAAGGGTGGGAAAAATGAATCAATCCAGTTGCTGACTGATGTTCAGACAAAGACTGCCTCCGGCCCACTGCCAGCGTCTGCCAGCTGAGGAAGGGAAAGGGATGGGGGCAGTTTGGGGACCGGTGTTTGAACACCACCTGGGCTCTGGGACTGGGCTCTCCAAGGTGGCTCCCAGGAGTGAGCCGAATCAGCACCTGCCCCCTCCCCTCGCACTCCCCCACCACTGCAGTGCCATGTGGGGAGGCACCTCCCAGATCCGCAGAACAATGGGCTGGGGAGGGGGCAGGTGCCTCTGGAGCTCAGCAAAGGGCGGGGGCC
>NW_017731424.1:100874-127343 GCF_001890085.2 Hipposideros armiger
GCCCCAGTCCCAACCAGTTTATTTCTCCCCCCGCCGCCCCAGGGTCCCAAAGGGGCGGTCAAGGGCCCGCGCAAAGGCGGAACCTGGCGCGGCCAGGACTCAGGCTGCAGCCCCAGGGCCTGTTCGCAGGCCGTGCTCTGCGCTCCGCCGCCGGCGTCCTAACCCAGGCCGCCTCTGGGACTCCATGGCAACTCAAGATCCCGGAGGCGCTTTGCGGCGGAGGCTGTCTCGCGCCTTCCATATATGGGCTCCAACCCGGACCCTCGTTAAAAGTCTGAGAATAACGACATAAATAATGCAGAGCTTTGACGGTAAATGATTCACCCTTCCTGTCCTAGGGCTCCACCACACAGAGAGACACGCGCGCGCGCAGTCGCGCGCGCCACTGGCACCTGTTCGGACCTAGCCAGGTGGCTTCTGGGTCAGCAGTGCAACGTCGCGGCAAGAAGGGCAGTGACAATGACCACTGTTACTGGGTCCTTCCAGTGTGCCTGGCATTATGCTAAGTGCTTAAGAGCCTTATCTCATTTTATTTGCATAACTAAGAGGTGGGAACTAGTGGTCTCCATTTTGCAGAAAAGGAAACTGAGATTTGAGGGGGTAAGTGATGAGCCCCAGGACTCACACAGCAAGTGGCCAAGCTGGGATGTTCACCCAGGTCACAACCACCAGCTATCCTTCATGCCCCGAAATGGTCCACAGCTCCCAAAGGGCACTTAGGGGAGCCATCATCACCAGCTGGTTATGGAGGAAGGGGTGGGCAGAGGGCTGCAGGGAGAGCCCAGAGACCAGGCTCTGCTCAGAAAGTGATTGTGGGGTGATGAGTCAAAAGGATGAACTTGTCCTCTGCCTACCTGCATTAAAAATCCCAAATGTACAGTCTGTGACTGTAGTGAGACCACAGGCCAAGTTACTTAACCTCTCTGAGCCTCAGTATCCTCATCTGTGAAATGGGTACAACAGGAGAACCTACATCATAAGACTGAAGAGGATTAGATGAGACAATACATGTAACATGCATGTAACATACTTTGCTTGGGATCTGGCACTTGGTAAGCAGTCCAGAAAGTATCAGATATGATTAGATCCAAGGCACCTTTTTTAACAGTGAACAATGACCAGTTGTGCAGGGCAGTGGGCAGCGGGGCCACATGGCAGGGGCACTCCCAGAGTGGAAACTGTTTTTCCACTGAGTGCCCTTTCCCCACCTAGGGCTGCTTGCTTGCTGAGACAACACCCCATCATCTCAGAGGCAGACCCAAGAGATGGCCTGGAGGCCAGGAATTTGTGGCAGCCGAATGTGGGCTGGAGAAGGGTTGAGGCAGTTGTCAGGGTGGCAGCCAGGCTGCACAGGCTCAGGATGGAGAGGGGAAGGGCCAACCCCGGCCCTACAGCTGCCTGCCCAGTTCTGTTCATTAATTCCCACTGCGTGAAGCTGGCTGGGCACAGGCTGCATGAGAACTGAGAAGGCAGGGACACCAGCACTCTGTCCACTGAGCACCAGTGTCACATGGACACATACCTGGGCAGTGAGGCCAAAAAGAGCTTTCTAATAAACATGGTTCTGATTGAGTCTCTCTTGTGCTCAAAACCATGCCAGGCTTTCCTCCTCTACGGGAAAGAGGCCTAACTCTTTAGTGCGACTTTCAACACTTTGGACAACAGTTAGCCCCAACCATCCTCTCTGTAGTCTCTTTCCCAAAAAGACTTCCCCCGATCAGCCTTCCTCAGCCACGGTGACAAGCGGCCTCCACCTCCACGTTTGGCACCCCCTTCACTTCCCTCTTCTACCTGCCCACATCCAGGCATCCTCAGGGCCCCAGTCCAAGGCCACCAGCCTAGGAACATCTAGGACACTGCCCCTACCCCCGGGCTCCTAAGATATTCTCCATACCCACACACGGTTCTTCATTTGTCTCCTCCTGCTGCCCTTTCTGTTGCTCAGGCAGCTTGGCACTCTGCCGATCTGCAGAGAAGCCCACCTCTACTCCCAGGGCTGGACCTTCCCCCAGGGCTCCAGACCTCCTGAGAGTCTCCCCAGGGTGCTGCCTAGGCCCTTCCCACTTAACCACAGCCCGGCTCATCCTCTCCTGCCCTCCCTCCCGGTTGCAGGATCTCAGTAAAGGCAACACCACCCACCAGTTGCCAAACCACACACCTGAGCATCAGGTTTCATTCCTCCCTCTGTGTCCATCCAAGTTCAGTCAATGTCCAAGTCAAGGGTTGCCCAGTTGACCTCAGAAATCTCTTCTCCATTCTCAATGCCACCACCTCGTCCAGTGCCCATCACCTCTCACTACCTACACGTCTGCAGGGCAACTTAACCGGTCTCCTGGCTCCAGTCCTACCCCTCAGTCCACTCTTTGTGAATCTGATTGCCCTGCCCACCTCTACAGCTCCATGGCTCCCTGATGACTTCTTTTAATCCCTCCCACCCACCTCTAAGTGCTGCGATTTCAAACATCTTACAATGTGTTTGATGTTTGGAATCCTCCTTTCCTGGTCCTGCCACCACGAGCAACCTGGAGAACTCGGCATGGACCGCCCCACTCCGGGAAGCCGTCCCTGCACCCCATTCTGGCCTGGGTGCCCCTCTGCAGTGTCCTCCCCATCAGGGTCCTGATCTCTGGCATCAAGACATTGGCCTTGGCAGCCTATCAGAACCAGCAGGAACCCTGCAGCCCCGCCCTCCTACCGGCAGCAGTGGAAAGGCCTTGGGCACCATCTGCCCTCTCCACAGACCCTCAGCCATGAAACATCATGAAGGCACATGAGGAGGATGGGCCATGCCATGTAGGCCCCATGCTGTGGGCAGAGAGCAGAACGTTTAAGAATCGCCCTGGTGAGCACACAGTCAGCCGGGTCTCACCTAATTCTCACGGAGGTTCTCGCCATTTTACAGAAGAAATGGAAGCACACAGGAAGGTTGAGGCCTTGCCCTGACTCCCTCAGGCCATTAGCAGCAGGCCATGGAGGACAGGGGGGGAGGCCTGCAGCCCCCAGCTCAGACTAAAGGGCAAAACATTTGCTGATGATGGGTCAAGTGCTGAGGGTGCTCATCCTGGGGGCGCCGTGGGGACCAGGACAGGGAAAGCACAACAGCAGAAAGCAGACCAGAGGAGAGCATGGGGTCACACCGGGTCAGCCAGACCAGGGTTCAAATCTGTGCTGAGCCACTCCCTGTCCCCTTAGGTGACCTGGGGACACATTTCTCTGCATCTGTTTCTTCACCTGTAAAAGGGTCCATAATCGGAGGTAAGACAATGATGGAAGATACTATTTGTAAAACGTGCAGCATAGATCTAAGGCTCCACACACTGCAGTAAATAGGACATTGTATTCAAGTTGCACATTTGGACCACAAAATTTCTTGTGTATTATAAATTATAGAACGAATCTAGGTAAAATATTTTTGGCTAGTGAAGAAACAAAGAAGATATGGGGTAAGTGAGTTTTTTTAATGTTTATCTTTAAATTTTTTTTTTTTAAGTTTGAGTAATACTGATACTCATCCAAATCTGAGCTTTTATGTAGGAAGCTTCTAGTAAACACTACTTTGGACTTTATGATATGCCACCAGAATTCTGTGTATAAACTGAATATCATAGAAGTGGCTTCTTTAAAACAGGCACAAGTATCGGATGAGCTAAGACAGACTTACAGGGAAAGCCCCAGCATGCATCAGGGCCCTTGACCTATGACCTTTACTACTTTTGAAATATCCAGCCTCAGAGTTGAATTATGGTGTCCAGTTTATACAACCTTTTCCCTTGGATTTCCACCCCATCTGGTGTGAATCGGCCTCTCCATAAACATTCTGAAACACACTTTGTACACACAACATCAGCTGCCGCGTGACTCTTCCCGGGGAAAAATTCAAAGGCTGGAGGAAATTATTTCTCCAAACATCACAATCCCTCCAGCCTGCAATGTCAACTTTAGAAATACCTGCTCAGGTAATGCAGGGTTATCCAAATATTTTTTGCATGTTTTTCAAACAGAAGAGCAAACGCCTATGATAACTCTCTATGCTGTGTCCTTAGAATTGCTTCAACGCTGGCCCTGCAAGCTCCTGTTTCATACGAAGATGGAACATTCTAGAAGTCACATGTCAAGGACAGTGCAAAGTGAGAGAAGGCTCGGAGAAGAAAAAAGGAAATGATCGTGTGGCCAGGAGAACGTCTACATGGGCTGCAACAAACTGTAGACTCTTAGAGCCAAAAGGTTTCACGTTTTAGAGAAAACCTACTCTTTACTACCTCTTTCATCTTTTCCAGCTCTCAGCCCTGTGCCTGGTTCCCAGCGGGGACACAATGAATATTGGGTTGTTGGAAAAGTCATGATGCATTTTTGCAACGAAAAACAGAAAAATACATCATGACTTTTCCAACAACCCAATATTTGTTGAAGAAATGAATGAATGGTCAAGTAAACAAATAATGGAGTGGAACCGGGCCCAGAGGAGCTAAATCCCTTGTTCAAAGTCACACAATCAATGACAGAGCTGGGGCCAAACACCAGCACCTGCCTTCCAGCTCAGCCCAACCTGTGTTCCCCTCTGCAAAAGGCCTAGCAGCAGGTGGCTCAGGCTGACTGTGATTGACTGGTGATGACAGAGACAGTGGAGAAGGCAGGAACTGAGGCCGGTTCTGGCTCTGTGCAAATGGGTACAGGTGCTGACTAGCAATGTCTGTCCCCTGCAGGGAGTGTGGACGGACCATGGGATCCAGGTTATGATGCCTTGACTTCCAGAATCCCTCCTCTCTGCATTTCTATAACTCTGTAAGAGGCAAAGAGAAAATTCTGCACTGTGCAAAGATAAATCTGAGTGGATCCAGCCACCTGCAGCCTCAAATGCCAGAAAAAGCCCTTGAAAAATCAAATGTTCCCTTATCATGGTGCTGCCTGGTTACCCGCAATCCTAGAGCTGCCTAAGGTGTGTGTGTTCTAGATAGAGGCAGGCTGGTGGGCCCTCTTAGTCTGTCCGCACAGTTTGTGTTTCCTTCCTGGTGGCAGGCCCATCATCACAGTAGTTGCCTGGAGAAGAGACATAGGCGGTGCTGTCTTTGGGTCACCAGGTTCCTAAGCTCAGCCCTGGGAGCTTATCTCTGTGCCTCAGTTTTCTCACCTGTAAAGTGGGGAGGTTGCCTGAGAGGAACTTCAAGTCCTTCCTAAGAGCCCATGAAAAGAGGTCCTTCAGTTCTGGAAGCCGTAGACCCAGGGAAAACAACTAACTGGATAAGGCCCTCAATTAGGAGGTTCACTCACCCCTCCCACAGATATTTACTGAGGTTTTGGTATGTACCAGGCACTGTTCTAAACCTGTAAGAAACAAAACAGCCCAAATGCATCCTCTTGGCCAGCAACGCTCTCACTTTATTTGGGGAAAAGAATGCCGCAAACCCTTTTGGGAGACTGAGAGTTGTGACTCCTCAAAACCATGCACAGAATTATACTCCCCCACTGTACATTCCAGGCTGTCAGCACCCTAAAGCCCAGCCAAGGACCTGAGGACCCCAAATTAAGAACCAAACTCCAAGACAACTACATACAATGGCGGCTTCTCTGCCAGGGGCACTGGGCGGAGGAGCCCAGGGCATGTCAGGAAGCAGCCTGTGAATGGCAAAAGCAGGAGAGCGCTCCGGCATCAGGCAGGCATGGGTGACCCTGGACCCCCAGGGCCTCCGCCTCTCCCTGTAAAGTGGGGAGAGTGATGTCCCCTACCTCACAGGGTAGCTGTAAGACGAACCGAGGCAGAGCGCTCTAACAGTGCCCGGCTCAGAGCCAGTGCCTCCCCCCCACCCCATGGCAGCTGGGGCTGACATGGCCGAGCCCGCGCACCCAGGCTTGCCTTCCGCCTACACGTCGCTCCAGTCCCAGCCTCTGAGGTTTGCGGAGTCTCGCTCCCTTTATTATGAAATCCCGGATCCATATGCTTGTGGTGGATTCCCAGTCTGGAAACTCTCCAGGCCCTCTAGGAATAAAGCGCAGGCATCTTGATCAAAGTGAGGAGATGAAGAAGTGGAGGTCTTCAAGGACTTTGGGGAACCAGGAAAAAGAAATAGCCTGTGGCTACAAAATATCTTCCAAGTCCCATCTCCTTCCACACATCTCCCTTTGGTTTTTACTCTCCATTGGCTTGTTTCCTCATCAACAAGTAAGGGACGAGCACCACTGCTCTGCGCAGGCGCCTCCATCACACTGGCACAGACCACCACTTCCCGCTCTCAGCAGCCTGGGGCTCCTCCCTGACCTGCCAGCAGCTACTCTAGTGCCCCCTTCAGTCCAGCCTCCTGAAGCCGCCGGAGGGATGGCTGGGAAGCCTGCAGAGCTCCACTTTTCCTCTGTCCATACCCCTCCAAAGACCGCCCCTGGAACTGCGATCAAACGCAAACCTGTTTCCCAGGCCTCTGAGGCTCTGCCTGCAGGATGTGGCCCCATCCACCCTGCCAGGCTCATCCCAGTCACACCCGGTCCCATTTCCCCACTCCCAGGCCTGGGCTAGCCCTTATGACGCATTTCCAATTACAACAAGGAGCCTCTTCCTCAAGACACTTCACTTCCAGCTGCTGCAAAACCAGCATCGTGCCCTGACTTAACTGAAATAATACACTCATTTCATCTGCCAGAAAATGGAGACAAAAGAAAATAGGCAGATCTACAATGTCTAAACTGCCCCACAGGGTTGGACGGTTCACAACCTGACCAACTGTACCCAGTATCTTGATGTGACTCTTTTCTGGTTCTTTAGTGCCTAGCTCCTCCCGCCTCACCCTCTGCTGACCTCTGTCCCCACCTCCACCCCTGCTTTATATCATCCGACTGACTCACCTTAAAGGTGGGCTCCTCAGAGAGGCCCTCCCTGGCCCCACTGCTGTTCCATGTCACATCATGTCACCCCATTTCTCCAGGGTACATACTTTAAAGTCCTTTTGCTTATTTGTTTATTTCCCCCACGAGGCTGTAACCTCCTTGTGGGCAGTAGTGATAATGAGCATTTATTAAGCACTTGATGTGAGCTACGTATTGCTCCGGGCACTTTCCATCTATTGTCCCACTCAATCTTCACAGTCATGCAGAATAAGGAACTGATATTATTATTGTCCCCGTTTTACAGACAAGGAAAGTGAGACCCGTCACATTTACCCAAGGAGTAAGTGGCAGAGTCAGAACTTGCACCTGGGCAGTCTGATCTCAGGAGAGGGCCCAGGTCTGCCCTGTCCCCCATGGAGAGCTGTGCAGCAATGTGGCCCAGTGCTTAGCCCAGTGCCTGGCACATAGTGGGGCCTCAAGAAACGTGTTGAATAAAGAAATAATTGAATTGGAAGGTAGAATTACAGTTTACAAAGCACCCTCACATCTGTTCTTGCTTGAATCACAAAGGACTGGGAGGAAAGAGTCCCTATTCCCACTTTTTTAAGATGAGGAAATTGAAGGCCTAGTGAGATCAGGTGCAGCCTTGGCCTGAGGTCATCATTCTAAAGGGGCTGCGTTAGGCTTGTGTTTTACTTAAAAATTGCATTTACATTTTGCATACCATCCCAGCCTTGGCCTGAGGTCATCATTCTAAAGGGGCTGCGTTAGGCTTGTGTTTTACTTAAAAATTGCATTTACATTTTGCATTCCATCCCATGATATATCTTCAGGCTTTTTTCCTAAACAAAACTAACACCTTACATTTCTATTACTTGTTTTTAAAATGTCTTACTGTGAAAAATTTTAAGCACCCACAAAAGTAAAGGGAGTGATATAATGAACCCTTGGGTACCCATCACTCAAGTTACTTAATTTTTAAAAATCAACTCTTTAAGTGACATTGACTTTCCCAGGAAGAAATCACAGTAGCTGTCATTTACACTTTACATGTAAATATGCTCATTTAATCTTCGCAGCCCTCCCTCTAAAAAGTATAATATTGGCCTATAGTTCAGATGGCGACATTGAGGGTGGTGAGGTCAAGTCACTTGCTGGACGTCTCAGAGCTGGAAGGGGCAGAGCCAGGGGTCACCCAGAGCTGGCCAGCTTACCCACCGGAGGTGAAGCACTTGCTCTAAAACAAGTCAAGGAAATGGGTCCATGCCCTCTTTCTTTCATACCTAAAGCTGGTATTAAACTTGTACCATTTCCTGAAGCATCCCACTCCAGGTCAGCCAAGACACATGCTCATGCATTCATCCTCGCCCTCATTCATTCTCATTCATTCTCCCATTCCATTATACATGTGCAGGCCTCTCACTGCTAGGACACAAAGTCAATCCAGACATGAACCCAGCCCTCAAGGAGCGCCCAGCCTCAGTGGAAAGGAGAAAAACAGACAGGCATAAACAAATGCAAGGCCGGCCTTGACCAGTGCCCAGGGACGCAGAATGTATAAGGAAAACGCTATGGGCCTTCCCTACCCTCTGTCTTCTCTACCAGGAAGCAAGGCCCTGGAGGACAGGGGGCAGGGAGCAGAGAGGCTAAGGAGTGTGGTGTGGGTTTGGGAATTGGATTATTCTTAGGTTTGAATCCCAGCTCCATCTTTTCCTAGCTGTGTGGCCTCGGGTAAGTCACCTACCTTCTCTGATTCACTTGTAAAAGTGGGCTGATAAAACATATACTAGAGCCCGTGGAGCACTATATTAGATCATGCTTCACCCAGTTTCTTCAGCAAAGGCAGCTTTCCAGCAAAGCTGGCCATTACAATTGGCTATTATTCATAACCAGCTCTTGGTAATGGTCCCCAGTTTGCCCGAGTAAGGCAGAAGCTTTGCAAAAGCATGTTCTCATTGCCCAGTTAAGATGTTTTTCTTAACCAGCCTCTCCTCGGAAATTCTGTAAATTTGGAAAATGTATAAAATGAAACTTCCCAGCCTTCCCTACTTAGCTGGCCAAGGGGTGTCGGCCACGTGTGAGAGCAATCCGGGGGTCAGTGGAGCAAGGACAAAGACACCCTGTTGTTTTCTAGCCCCGTGTTGGCATGCTGTCACATGTCCCATGATCCTGCAGGCAAACCCACAGTCAGCAGGGCTGGGGTGGCCAGAGCAAAGCTTCAGGCTCAGGCCACACTGAGTCCCACCCAGCCTCTCTCCAGGGCCTCCTCCTAGGCTGTCAGGACAAAGAAGGCCCCAGAGGACACCTGGTGCATGTGTGTTCTTTGCTAACAATGGTTCTCACTATGTCCGTAGCAGGACAAGCATCAGATCTGGTCTCAGGGCCCCTGCCTCCAAGACCAGCCTCTGCCACACATTCAGTGTGTGGCCTTGGGCAGGGCACTAGGCCTCTCCGATGCCCAGTCTCCCCATTTGTACAATGTGGATGAGAATTATACTTATTCCTCCTGCCTCACCGTGCCTGTCAGGGATCTGGAGTGAAATCCCAGCTTCGCCACTTCTTAGTTTGTGATCTGTATTACTCTAAGCCTTACTTTCCTCGTCTGTGAAATGGGAGTAATTATTGCACCCACGCCCCAGTGCTGCTGTGACGATGAAATGAGGCAGTGTGTGGCAGAATGCTGGCCCAGGGGCTGGTACTTAGTAAGGGCTCAGTGACAGAGAGTGGGTGCTCCATGGTAAAGAATGACTAACTCCGAATCTCTTCATCACCATCACCATCACCGCCACCACCACCGGTTCCTCTCTGTGTTTGCTTATTTTATGCTGGACAATAAGCCAAGCACATGACTTGGGGTCCTTTATTTCACCTTCCCAAGAAAGCAGGCCTTGTGCACAGGACGGGAGCAGCCCTCTTGGGCAAGGCGGTGGGTCCACAAGCCAGGCTCTCTCTACCCCACCCCGACAGGCACCTGTGACATGCAGTTTAGTCACCAATGGCTACACAGCCAGGTAATGGCTCTAAATGGCTCCCCAAGGCCTTCCCAAGCTAGCAGGGAGGTGGGAGGAAGAGGAGGAAGCAGGGTCCTCGCATAATAACCTGCACCTGGACAGTCTTCACCTATAAAATGGGGAGGAAACCCACTGCCGCGAACCCCCGGCTCCCATGAGAATGGGAGGTGTTAAGTCGGGGTAAAGTGAAGAGGTTTTATGGATCTTATCCCCCAAAAGGTGTGTCATTTTCTTCACTTCCTATTATGAGTATCATCTTCTAAGGTTGAAGCAAGAGGAGACGTCTTTTTTTAAAACTCACAATATTGAACTTAAAAAGGTTCAGTTTCTGATTTTTAAAAACAAACCAAATTGAGGATAAGAAGGAAAATAGACGAGGAAGTAGATGGCATTATATGTGATCCAGTGGGCATATATGAGTGTGTGTGCACATGTGTGTTTCTCCAAGTCCAGAGCTAAATATGCAAAAGTCACAAAGAAATATCACCAGGAAGAAAACAGTTAAACAAGCACCTGAAAAATTATTCATCTTGTCAGTAATTTGTACATGTGTGTATACAGTTAAACACTTACTAAACATGGGTAAATTAAAACACAATGAAACAGTAATATCTAATGATGATAAAACTGTTAAAATCTATCCATACTTCCATACATACACAGATAATGCCATCACAAATTAAGTAGCTTCACACTTCAGAAAATCATATGGCCTTAAAAACACTTTGATCAATTAATCCTTCGCTGAGAAAATTATTCTATGTCAAAAGAAAACAACTATATCCATGTATTTTTAAAATGTTATTTCATGCAGGAAGTACAACTGAATAAAATTACAAATATAAACATGAAGGTGGTATAGCGACATGGGAAAATGTCACATTATAATATTAAGTGAAAAGAAGCAGAAAAAGTACGTATAACTGAGTATAACCACTAAAATCACGCCAGCATGTGGACAGATACTGGCATGCAGAAAAATCAAAGTTGTGCCAAGTGAAGGGGTAACGAGGAAGGTTCTTGTCCTTTCCAGAGTCCCCGTAAGGCTGTATTATGATTTTCCTATCTCCCTCTTTCTCTAAACTCTCCGAGGAGACAGCTCCTCACTTCCTGGTGAGGGCAGGAGTTACAACCTGCCTCTACCACTACCCTGACTCTCGCCATTTGATTTGGTCCCTAAACTGTGCTGCTGATTCTTAAAACTGAAGCCCTCAAAACAAACTGGCCAGTGTGTGGGTGTGTGCGTGAGATCAGGAGGCAAACAAGCTCCAGCAAACACTTCACTTGAGCAAACACACTCAACTGTGTGCTGGGGCTGAGGAATTTCACATCCGGGCACGAAATGTCAGTCCCCATCCAAGGCCCTCTGAGGTGCCCCTCCCCAGCTCACTGGCCATGGCACCAGGTACGAGCCCATGCAGGGAGAGGGTTACTCTACCTGTCCCAAAGCCTGTGGCCTTCTCTCAGCCTGTTCTGGGTCACGCGTCCCTTTAAATGCTCAGGCTTTGCAAACCATTTTAAGGGGTGCATAGATCTAGGTGGTTGGAGTTCATTCATTCATTCACCTATTTATGCACTAAAACAAGCATGTATTAAAGGCATAATTATGTACCAGGCCAGGAGGACAAATACAGCGGTGGAAAAACACAGCGCCTGTCTGGAACACGGTCTCTGGAGATGGACAGAAAAGAAGAAAATACAATTTCCAGTAAGTCGTGGTTGGGCTGGCCCAGGTGTAAAGCGCCAACATCAAAAGCTAATATTTACTGAGCACTTACTAGACGCCAGGCATGTTTCTGGGCCCGCTCCATGGAGTATGTAACTCATTATGGATTATTGTGGGTTATGTTTCATTCACTTAATCTCCCAATATCCCTAGAAGAAGTACTATTATAGTATCATCTTATTATAGATGAGGAAACTGAGGCACAGGAAAAACTCAATAAGTTTTTCAAGGCTGGTCAGCAAAGACAGTTTGAGACCTGGGGCCCCACCAGCACTCAGGCTGGTAACCGAGCAGCCCCTGTCCCAGTGGCTGGCCCTGGAGCAAAAGGGCTCATTAGCGAATGGAAGCAGGCCCACAGGTCCCCCGGGCTCTCCACGTGGACAGGCGCCTTGGTATTCTGGACCATGTCTGTGTTTCCTGAGCTGGGCTAATAGCAGAGTCTCCCCGGGAGAAGCAGACCATTTCTAGGGCTGCTTGTGGGCTGACCCTTCTCGGTTCTGAGTGACAGGGCAGAGGATCAGGCCCCAGAGGAGAACCGCTCACTTAGGGCCACACTGAGTGCCCCTGGGTGGACAGCCAGGCTCCTCTCCCTGGGTTACCTGGCCTCCCTCCAAACACCCCTTTCCTTCCACAGCCAAGGGCAGAGTTAGACTCACCAAGTGCACACACAGTGGGTGACATTACACAAACACCAAGTCCCCCGAAGAGACAGATGCCTTTTAGGCTGAAAGCGGGAAGAAAGGAAGACAGTGCGCAGGTCACAGTTAACGCACAGGTCTGGGTTGGGTATCTTGCTGGGTGACTTTGGCACTTCTTGGTACCTCGGTTTCTGCATCTGTCATATGGGGATAATAACTGTACCTACTTTGCAGGAATGTTATGAAGATTAAATGAGTTAATACCTGTGTGTGGAGCAGTGGCTGGCACATAGTAAGTACGAATAAACGTCAGACACTGTTGATTATAGAGAGAGTGATCATATTAACATATCCACATATCCAGATAAATGCAAATCATATGGATCGATTTCTTTATCTACAATAGCTAACATGCATTGAAAATTCTGGAAGGAAAGACACTAACATATTAATAGTGGTAATCTCTGCATAGTAAGATTATAAATGATTTTTTTCATTAAACCACCCTCCACATTTTCAACAGATAATGTTTTTCTTTCACAAATGGAATAAAATCAATAGATGGATCTTTTAAAAGTGAATCAGCAGAAGTGGGACAGGCGGTTTAGAAACAGAAGGTGGGATTGGAGAGGCACGTCCCAGTGTTGAGTGCCTAACACTGTTCAAGGAAGGGAGGACATGGATTTGTGGATTTCAGTCTATTTGGAAACCTCCAAGTCATCCTGCAAATCAACACTCGTGTTCCATCTTCTGAGAACGTTGCTACTTCTGCCCGTCCTCAGCCCCCGCTTGCTCCTTTTCCCTGCACATGTCCAGGCCCCCTCCAGGCAATGCCTCACAACGTCAGTTGCCGGTCATGGACCACCTACTATGTGCACCTACTGTGTGCCAGGCCCTGAGATAGCCACTTTACTGGGTGATTCTTAGCTGAGGTCCACAGAGAGAAAGTGACTTGCCCAGGACCACTCAGCCAGGAGGCAGCATGGCTGAAATTCAAACCCAGATCTTCTCATTTCACATCCGGGGCTTATCTTATGAGACAGCTCCACGACACAGAGAAGCCAGGGGCTACTGGAATACAGATGAAGGCCAAGGGAGGGGGTTTCTATTTTCTGATTAGAAAGTTTTCTATTTTCTATTATCCTTCCTGTGGATAATTTGAATGTTAACTGTGTGTGTGTGTGTGTGTACATGTGTGCATGTGTGATTGTGTGTGTTAGAGAAAGAGAGAACATATTTATAAAATATTTTTCTGACTCTAAGAATAGATGGCAACATGAAGCTTGCTCAGGTTTTTCAAAGAATCAGAGAAATTGAATTGAAAGTCAAAACTAAGAGGATGGACTCAGATCAGCAGAAAATAGAGAACTCTGATCCTGTGTTTGGGATAAAGAAGGCCGAGGCAGATTCTAGACCCTTGTTCCTGACCACAGAATCCAGGAAGGTCTAGGTCAGAAGGAACTTCAGAGGTGATCTTGCTGAACCTTCTGCTCCATGCAGAAATCTGTCTCCCACACCCCAGCTGGCCAGCTTGTTTGAATGCCTCTGGGTGGATAGGAGCTCAGTACTTGAAGAAATAGCATATTCTCCCATCTCTGAGTGATGTCAACAAGCTCTTCCTCTCATGTTGAAATGTCTTCCCCATAATGCCACCATTTGGTCTTAGTTCCAACCTCTGGAGGAATGACGAACAAATCTGCCCTTCTATCAAGAGAGCTTTTGCATCAGTTAGGATACCTCCAGTGGCAAGTTATAAAAATTACTGACTCAATAATGAGCAATTTAGAGGTGGCTCTGTCTCTATCTCTCTGGCTCTACCCAGTTCCACTGTGGCTTGACCTTGGGAGGGCAGAAAGATGGCTGCTGTGTCCTACGTTCCAAGTGTCCTATTTAGCCATTTAGTGTACAGAGGAAGAAGGTACTATAATATGTCTTCCTGTGGGTCTTCCTTCTCAGAATTACCCCCATCCAATCTCTCATCCCTTCTCATTGGACACAACTAGGTCACATGATCACTCCGAAGTCTGAACCAATCATGGGCAAGGATAATGGGATTGCTTTCATTGGCTTGGATGGATCTGGGTATACATCTGAGCTGGGGACAGGGTCACCTTCCATGAGGATGAGCAAAATCAGGGCTCTTTCAGCAACGCATAAGGGAAACAGATGTCGAGTCAACAACAGTGACTTTGCCAGCGTTCAGTACTTGGTTTGTGGAGCGGTGAGAACTTCCTGAGGTGGACGTCAGTGATTTGTGCCTGCCCAGGGTCCACTTCTCTTCTGCCGTGGCAGCCCTGGATTTTACTCCGAGGAATTACTTCTTCTTAAGACCCCAATCCAGGATCCCATCCTCTCCGAGGCCTGGCTGCTCAGCATCTCTGGTGATGCTATGAACTGCTCCATATCCTTCTAGTACCTTCCTTTTCATAGCTTCAATAGCCAGACCCAGTCTCTGTTGCTTGCAGCCAAAGAACTCTACGCAGTCCATCAGATTCAAGGGCACCGAGTGCTCCATGGCCCACCCTCCTGGGCTGGCAGCCACCTAGGACAGTGCACAGACCCTGGAATTTGGAACCTGGGATGTAGAGAACCTGACAGACTGGATTCTCAGTGCTCCTCTGACTAGCTGGTGTGACCCCGGGCAAGTCACTCAACATCTCTGATCAGCTAAGCCCTGACATCACCTTCATCCCAGCAAGGACTGGAAAAAAACTAACAAACAAACAAACAAAACATGAATGTGCCCATCCAACTTAAGAAATCTCCCTGCAGTCAGCAGTCTTAAAAATAAGTCACAAATCACCATCTAGTTGCTCAATGAATTATCAAATTTCCAATCACATTATCTTTCTACACCTCCGTTTTCTCATTCGTAAAATGAGGATACTAACAGCATCACACAGGGGCTTTTGGATGATTATGCAGAATAGTATTTGTGAAAGTACTTTCTAGTCTGTTAAATGCCCCTGAATGTAAGGGATCAACATTCCCAGTATTTGCTAGAAACATGCATCTATCTCTTCAACACGTAATAAATAAATAAGCGATATTAAATTACAAGTGTGTGTCATCTTCCCCTCTCCCTGCTTCTAAAAGCACACTTACTGTGCTCACTTGGTGCTCGGGTTTCTATGACATCAAGGGAGACGAAGGATAACACACATGCACGACACAACCGGAGAAGCCAGAGGGCAGAGGGTGTATGTGGGAAAGAGAACTCTAATTCTCTCCACATTCATAAAAAGCAAAAGAAAAGGGGGAAAAGCAGCTGTAATCGAAAAGGTGAAGGTGGAAGAAGAAAAGAACAGACGCCAAGAAGAAGCTGCAAATCTGGAGCGAGAGGAGAGAGGTGTTGCAGGAGGCTGCCATGATGAACATGAGAAAGCGAGGGTGGTGGGGAGGTAGGCAGTGACAGGCAAACAAAAAAAAAAAAGAATTCTTTAAAAGTTTTGCTGGGTGCGGGCCGGCCGAGTGGCGCGATGGTTAAGAACTCGCTTGGGATGCCAGAGGGCCCCGGTTCGGATCCCACATATGAGGGCCAGTGACACTGCCCTCTACAGCTAAGATGCTGAACAACAGCTCAACCTGGAGCTGGGCTGCCGTGAGTCGCTGGCGACGGCGTAGGCTGCAGTCCCTGTAGCAGTGGGTTGCCATGGGCTACCGTGTGTAGCCAGCAGCCAGCGTGAGCGGCCAGCAGCCGCAGTGAGCGGCCGTCCAGAAGCCGGCGACTGATCTGCCTCGCCCGGGAAGAGCGCAATGATGGTGCCAACTTGGGCCAGTGAAACAACGTCCTCCACAACTAGATTGAAGAACAAAACGACAGCAACTTGTCTGTTCCCCTTCCCCTAATTCCCCAGTACTGTTCCCATCCCCCCAATTACCCAATAAAAATCTTAAAAAAAAAAAAAAAAGTTTTTGCTGGGTGCGATAAATGTCTCCCTTTGCACTTTGCTAAGAGACACAGGGAAGTTTTCATGTGTTTTTAATTGTGTGTCTCTGAACACAAGCCCGGGCTGAGACCGGCTTGTGTGGTGGCCTGGGTTGTATGGATTACACACACATATCAGTTCAGAGCTGCGTGCCAGGCACTGTGCGAGGCTCCAGATACACACGGCCCTTGCCCTCACAGAGCTTGTGCTGTAGCATAAGCCACGTGGCCTGTCTCCTGCCTCACTCTCCCGTCCTGGAGGTCACCAGGCCCCACAGTCCTGATTCGCGCCCCTTCAGCCCCACGAGCCCCTCCCCAGGTCAGGCCTCCTCACCTCTCCCTGGGCTATTCTGTCAATCCATCTCCCTGCCTCCAGTCCCAACTTCTCGCCTCGGCCCATTTTCTACCCTGCTGCCCAAATGTCTTTTTCTAAAAATGCAAATCTGATCGTGGCTTGCCCTTATTTTAAATCTTGAGTTTCTCCCCACCCTTCACAGGAAGAAGCCATAACGCCCATGCTCCTAGATAAGGCCTTCGGCGTCTGGGTCTGGCCTAACCCGTGCCAGCCTCTCCATCTCAGCTCACGGCATTTTCGCATTGCCTGGAAAACCCGCCATGGTCTTCTTTTTCACCGTAAACACTGCTCTTGCTCTTTCAAACTCTGGGCATCACTCCTCTGGAAGCATTCCCCAGGAAGGGTTTGCCTTGTCCCCACCTTGGACAGAGCAAGCCCTCCCCTCACGAACTCGTCTATCCCTTTATACTCGGCAGTGATGTGTGTACATCTGCCCTGATACTCCACGGCCACCATCTTAGGGATAGCAATGCATCATGGTCACCTCTAGCATGGCTCCAGGCACAGGATAGATACACGCAAAGAAGTTTTGTTGCTTATGTGACAGAGATGACAGGGGACAGAAAACTACATCCTGCTGCTGGGAGGGGGTAGCATTACCGACTTAATAATTCAACTTGAATGTATGCATGGTGGAGACTTGCGGCTTTTAAATGGATCTAGTGTTTCTATTTCATGGCACGTGTGGGCCAGGAGAACTCAGTGACCTTTTAGCTAATATTTTAAAATAAAATATTTTCAAATGACACCAATGAAACATGATCATTCTCAAATAATAACAACAAAATAACAATAAACATAAAAAAGAAAATGAACATCTACTGGGAATATACCACCCAGAAATAATCACTGCTGACATTCTGACAGTGGTCTCTGAAGAACTTTCTTATGCATATGTTACATCTGTCTGTATAGTGTGATAGGATTTGGTCTCTCCACGCCCACAGGGCCCTACCTTCCCAGAATCTGGGTGCAATGGCCCCCAGCAGGGTGGAGCCGGGGGCCTCTCCATCTGGGACTTTGGCCCTGGGCAAAGACACAGTTGGCCCCAGTCCCAATTTGGGGCGATCTCCAGCCAGACACAAAGGGGTCCTTTTTCTTTCCCTCATGTACAAAATGTGCTCCGGACTGGGAGTTTTTCTGGGTTATGGGATTCAGCTCAACTGGGAAAGATCATCTGAGGTTTCCCAAGAAAGCGAGATTTGAAGACAGCATAGACTGAAGCTTTATTTTTGTCCAAAATAATCATGAATTATAAAAGCCATTGGCTGGACGCTGGGGCAACAGCAGGCTTTTGTGGAGAAAGAAAAAGCGTGGGTAAGATCTAGACACTGATAAGGCTGTTGAAAAGACACTGAAAGAACCATTGAGTTATGGGAGGGACTCTGCAATGAGCCTCTCTCACTTCCCAGTATCCTTCAGTGGGGCGTTTGTGATAGGCAACCTGTGACTGGAAGATGCAAGTGAGTTAATGGGAGGATTCGCCCAGAGTCAGGGCTGCGTCCCACAGGACCCACCGGCGGTCCTCCATTGTGGCTGCCAAGGAAGTGATGAATTCCTTTAGAACCCAATTTGGGGAAAGCCCATCAGTTGCACTACCTTATGGAAGCCGTAACTACACAGAGATGTATATTTTGACTCAGCAACCCCACATCTAGGGATCCACCTACAGATATGAAATAAAGCAAAAGGTGGGATTGTTTGCGATTGCAAAATACTGGAAACAACACAAATAATCACTCATAGGCTACCTGAATATAAACTATGTTACATCTACTCAAGGAAATTCTATGCAGCCATAGAAATGAACGAAGAAATTCTCTATGAATTGACATGGAGCAATTTCCAGGATATATATTATTAAGTAAAACAAGCCAAATACAAGAGACTATAAATGAATTAATTATACATCTTGTGTAAGAGAGGGGGAAATATATATATATATATACATATACATATATATATGTATATGTATAAATATATATATATATATGCGTATATATATATATATATATATGCTCAGTTTAAAAAAATACAGGAACAATAAACTAAAAGCTAATAAAAGTGGAAGCACATGATGAAGGGCATGGGGATGGCAGTGAGACAGCTATGAATTTACCTTTCTACATAATTTTGATTTGGAGTGTTTTACATATCCAAAAATAAAATTAAATCCAAAGGATTTTCTAAAACGCAAACCCTAAATTTGACATAAATGATAACAAATAAACCTTATTGCTATCAAGTGAGTGGCAGGTATGATACAATCACACAGAGAAAATCATTAATTCAAGTAATTTTGGACATAGCATTCTGACTACATATCTTTAATATGATATCTTCTAATGATAAAAGAACTACAAAAACATCTTAAACTTCATGTAGTAAGTTTGCTGTTGGTCGAGGTATATTGGTGATATAATTCTGAAACTATTTTTTTATGTATTGAAGGATAGAACAAATAAGTAAATATTTGATGTTGCTGGGGACCAGGGTTTTGACTGTGGAGAGGGGAGATACAAACACAGAACAGGGGGAGGTGTAGAAAAACTTTTGCTATTAGATTTCAATGAGACATATCACAGTGTACTCATGGTTTTAAAAATATACAGTTCCTAGTTCCTTTCACTAAAAGTCCTCGAAGCAACGACATTCCAGTAGCCCAGATCTTGGTTTCTAAATACCATTCCTCCCTGAAAGAAACCTGGGCTCCATGGAGATCAAGCTAATTCTAGGAGTGAGACAGGAAAAGTATAAGTTAAGCCTGAAACATTTTCTTGTGACAGAAAGTAAACACATGATCAAAGACCAAAGAGGAATGTCAAAATGACACCGAAGCCAGTATGAAGGAGCTCCCATGGGCCAAATTTGGGACAATTTGAGCCAAAAACAAACAAACAAAAAAACAAGGAACAATGATGGTAATTTATTACAATACATCAAATTTTAAAAATAGCTCTAGAAGTCCAGGATAATATTTAAAAAAATAAAAGATGTTTACAGAAAAAGAAAAGAAGGGGAAAGGAAGACATTAAAGGTATTTACTGGTGTTTACTGTATTATTCTTGTAGTTTATCTGTAGAGTTGAGAATTTTCAAGATTAAAAGTTGAAAAGATCACTACAAAAAATATGGGTGTCAGGTGATGGATGGGTTAACTAACCTATGTGTAATCAATTTGCAATATATACAGGTATCAAATTATCACAAACTAACACAATGTTATACATCGATTATATCTCAATAAAGCTAGGGGTGAAGTAAAGTAAAATATTTATATTTTTTAAAAGTTGAAGGGGAAAAGAATCATGAGCACAGGGAAGGATATACTAGTAAGATCCTGAGAAACGAGTCAGATCCCTGGTAGCCAGCTGCTCCTAATGGGGTGACAGCGCCCCCTAGGGAGGGTTTACAGGGTACTGTCCCCCAGTTCTGCCGGTCAGAGCTCCCAGTTGTTACAGAGGCCAACTAGTCCAGTTTTACTTGGGACTGTCTTTGTTTAAAAACTGAAGGCTTGCATCCCAACAGCTCCCTCTGTGCTGGGCAATCCAGGATGGCTGGTCACTGCACCTGAGAGCGAAGTGGCTGCTGGCCTGGGGCAGAGCCAACATGTGCTGCTGGGTGGACTTCACTCCCTTCCAGAATGTTCCACCAGAGGCCTCTGCCCAGACCACAGCCTCTGAGAAAGGAGTGCTTCCTGCCTGCCTGTCTGCATCTTCAGACAAGTCCCCACCCCCCAGCCCCTCATCATGGCTGACCCCCTCTCACAAGACAGCGCAAAGCTCCCGCTGGAAATGGCACAGCACGTTAACCAGACTGTCATTTCTTCCCCACACTTCCATCAGCTCGGCCCGGCTCAGGGGAATTCGCTTGTTTTAATCATGTTTCTCTTCAAAACCACTCTTGCCGGGAGCAAGGGATGCCATTCACAAATGTTTGGTTCAAATTCTCTCTCACCTAGTCTGTCCTCGTCATTTAATATACTAACAGTTTTGCTGATAAACTTCCTTTAAACAATATGCCAGAGACTTTAAAAGAAAGAGCTAACATTAGCACATCTGGGTCCCCAGGGAAATGCTGGGTTTGCAACCATAGGTCATCCCCAGAAAGATCCATCAGGCTGACAGCCAACCCTGTCCTGGCGGGAGATTGGAGAGCTGCAGTGCCCCCGGGGTACTGAAGGAGGGGACGCCTGCTGCGGTCTGCCCCCATCTCTGACCCGGAGATGGGATGGGGTGGGGAGTGGAGGGCTGAGGCCTTCAGGCGTGGGGGCAGGGTTCTCCACTGGTTGTAATGAATCCTGATGAGTCTGTTTCATAGCGTCTCCTTTTCTCCTGATCAACCCAGAGGGAAACCTGGCCTGGGAGACAACAGGCCCTGAAAGAGGCAGCAAAGAGGTCAGGACAGGAGCCTGGGACGGGTTGGACGGCACGGGCAGGAGGGGCAGGAGGGCTGCGTGGGAGAAGGCTGATGCAACGACTCCTGTCCCTTGGTCCAGCCTCCCACCAGTGACGGGGTTGGGGGGAGATCAGCAGCCCTGCTCTGGCAGACTTCAGTCCCCAAGGCAGGACAGACAGGAGCAGGCCTGCTCCTCGGTCACCCTTCACCCCCTAGAGCTCTGCCCCACCCCTGTCCCAGCCGAGGCTCCAGTCTCTTAATGACGGAGCTCTTGGCCTGGCTCAGGCCTCCTCTGCCCTGAGGCAGCCTCTCGGGCTCTTTCTCCCCCAGTTGCCCTGCTTTCAAAGGGGAGTGGCTACCTCTTCTAATCTCTTGTACCCGCAACATATCACTTGCATGCAGAGCTATGAAGGTAACTTGTGGAAACAGTGTGGAAGTTCCTCAAAACGTCAAACAGAATCATCAAGTGACCCAGCAAGCCCGCTCCTAGGCAGACAGCCGAGAAAACTGAAAAGCTGTCCTCACACAATAACTGGCACGAGCATTCACGGCAGCACTACGCACAATGGCCAAAAGGTGGACACAACCAGGCAGTCCGTCAGCTGATGGAAGGATAAATAGGCTGCAGTTTATCCATACAGTGGAATGCTGCTCAGCAATAAAAAGCAATGAAGTTCCGATCCATGCCACAGCATAGATGAACCTGCACAACATTACACTAAATGCAAGAAGCCCGGCACCAAAGGTCACACGTTGTGTGAGTCCATCTATATGCAATGTCCAGAGTAGGCAAATCCATAGAGACGGAAATCGGGCCAGCGGTTGCCAGGGGCTGGGGGACAAGGGAACGGGAGTGACTGCTAGTGCGTGTGGGGTTTCTCTTCGGGGCGATGGAAATGTTCTGAAATTAGATAGTGGTGATGGATGCACAACACATTGAATATACTAAAACCCCACTGAACTGTACACTTCAGATTGGTGAATTTTCTGTTATGTTAATTATGTCTCAATTTTAAAAAAAAAGCAGGGCCGGCCGAGTGGCACCATGGTTAAGAACTGGCTTGGGACACTGGAGGGCCCGGGTTCAGATCCCACATATGAGGGCCAGTAACACTGCCCTCTACAGCTAAGATGCTGAACAACAGCTCAACCTGGAGCTGGGCTGCCGTGAGTCGCCGGCGACGGTGTAGGCTGCAGCCCCTGTGGCAGTGGGTTGCCATGGGCTACCATGTGTAGCCAGCAGCCAGCGTGAGCGGCCAGCAGCCACAGTGAGCAGCTGTCCAGAAGCCGGCGACTGATCTGCCTCGCCCGGGAAGAGCGCAATGATGGTGCCAACTTGGGCCAGTGAAGCAACGTCCTCCACAACTAGACTGAAGAACAAAAGGACAGCAACTTGTCTGTTCCCCTTCCCCCAATTCCCCAGCGCTGTTCCCATCCCTCCAATTCCCCAATAAAAAAATCTTTAAAAAAAAAAAAAGCAGTCCCCTGGAGTCAGCCTGCCTTTGACCTCTGCACAGTCCATGTTCCTGGTAGGCTTGCTCCTCTAAGTCGTCGGGTTCCTCTAAATCATGCTTCCTGCGGGCACGCTGTCGTGTGCACTGGCCTGGCCCGTGGGGCAACGACCAATTCTTCCTTGCCCCAAATACTCCTGCTTTTCGGGGAGCAGACTTTCAGGACAGATTAAGGGCGAATGAGGGGGTGCCATCCAGCACAGCACGCTGAGACATAAAGCAGACCATTCAACATCTCTGTTCTTGGAAGTCTCTTGGCCCAGCCCCCAGCAGAGTCCCCTTTCTCCAGCCACCAACCCTGCTGCAGGACAAACCCTCCATGGTGGGCCTTGGAGCCTACTCTTCATAATCAAAGGAGCTTCACTGTGGCCCTAAGTGTGGTCACTTCCTAAGAAGGCTTTGCTTCCCTCCCTGCTCTGGTGTCAGCATCAGTCCCTGGCTCAGCTAAGGACATGAAAGGCAAGTCACCCAGCTACCAAGACGGGAAGCGAGGTCTCCAACATAGTCCCTTGTGGTCTCCCCATTTCAGGGGCTGGGGATTGGGGTGAAGGGTCCCCATCGGGAGGGCTGGGGCTTAGGGCAGCCAAAGCACCACAGCTTTCCCTGTCTGCCTGCCTGGCTGTTACTTTTACCCAGAATGACGCTGTCGGTAACATTTGTCCAGCTTCACCCTTCAACCCCCAATTTACTCGGCTCAGGGCAGCTGTGCAATCAATGCCCCCATCAAATCCCGGGACTGAGAAGCTCTTCAGGGCTCTGAAACATGCTAATTAGGTTTAGGCAATCGAGCTCAATAAATTAGAGCCAAACAGCTATTGATTCAGTTATCAACCCTCCTGGAAACACACAAAGCAGTGCTCCAAAGACATCAGGGAGACAAAAAACAAAACACCTCGGAAGCCCACTGACTTTCCAAGGTTGGGTTTTCATAGTAATTGTTTTTTTTTAAACAAAGTGCCGGCTCGGGGAAGACATCTTAACCAGGGCAGGCCTCAGCTCCTTGTGCTTAAAATCCGTTCCATCTCAGGGACTCTCCCGACAGCTCTCTGGGAGAAAGCTGCAGGAGGCAGGCGGCCGCAGAGCCCCGAGGTCCTTCCGGCCATTCCCCGGCCCCAGAGGAGCTGAGCTCATTGTCCTCTGGACAGTGGTGAACAGCAGAGACGCGCGGCTACTTTTAAGTGTGGCCTCGGCGCCAGGCACTCCGTGTGCTGTGCCCCTCCCGGTCATCCTCAGGAGAGCCCGGGGAAAGGGCTGTGGTGTGATCCCAGTTTTAAGGATGAGGAAACTGAGGCTCAGAGAGGTCTGTGACTTGTCCCTGGTCACACAGCTGCCAAGAACAGAGCAGGGATCCCTGGCTCTCGCAAAATTATCAAGAGTTTGGCTTATGTGGACTCCTGTGAGCCCTCCTTGGGTAACTCAACACAAGTCCTCAGGTGGCAGGCCATCCGCAGAACGGTCACCACAGGCAGAAGGCACAGCCATGGGGAGGCCCCTGTCCTGAGGCCACCCCGCTGTGCCTGTGACAGCGAGGCCCCAGGTGGACAGGACCCGGCTGGACCCATCAGGTGCCCTCCTTGGGTTTGTGATTTTGTGAAGTGGGTAGAATGGCTCAGAGAGAGTGTGATGACTCAAAGCCACAGGCACAAGGGGTGGGGTGAGGGCGGGGTGGGCTGTAGGAAGCAGACCCCACAAAGCGAGGGGGGGGGTCATAGTGAGAGGATGACTCAGGCCAAGTGGGAGGAAGCAGGTGGCAGAGAGGGTCCCAGTGTCCTAGAGGCCCACCTGGCGGCCCGGTTGTCACCAGGCTCTCTTCTCCCTGCTCTCGGGCTGCCCCCTGCGCCCCCTGCACCCCACAGCAGCCCTCTGTTATTGAGAACAAGGAGCACTTCTCACAGGCCCCACCCCTTCCCACCTACCTTTTCTGAATTTGCTTAAAACATGAAAGCCTCATCCGCCTGAAAGCCTTTTCTAAGGACACTCAGGAATCTCTCTGGGGAGAGATTTTTATTTTTAAAAGGGCAGAACCTCCTCTCTCTGCCTCAGGCCCTGTGTGTGCTGGGAGAGGGAGAGCAGAAAGCAGGCTGGAGCCTTCTCAAGTGTGTTCAAGGGGCCTCAGTCTGCAAACCCTTCCACCCCCCACTCCCTGGGCTGCGGCTCCTGAAGGGGGTGGGGAGTGCAAGGTGTGTGTAAATGCAGAGGCTGCCCCAGGCTCAGGACAGCCCGGAGATGCCCCATTTCTACAGTTCAAAGGTTGGTGATTTTGCCCCTCCCCCCCCAGGACCTAGATGGACCACCCCGCTGACATACTGTCAACAGAGGCACATTCATAGAGAAATAACTGGGAAGACCTGCTCTCAGCTTCCAGGTGAGGAGGCCAAGCAGGGGGAGGGGTGGATGGGAACCCTGATGGCCATTTGGGACAAAGGCCAAACCAAGAAGCCTTGGGTGTGGGCCCTGCAGCGAGGTCAGTGTCAGGCCTGGTGGGTGCACGCCTCCTCCTGCAGCTAAAACGGGAACTGATGGAGGAAACAAATTTTAAGCTGCGCAAGAACCCAGGGCCAAGGCGTCTGAATCATTTCCAGTGCCTGGACAGCGGGCCCTGGAGGATGTTTCTGGGATGAGTAAATCCAAAGGGATGGGATTGCAATTGCGAAATCCTATCGTGGGGAATCCCAGCCCGCCAGCATGTTTAACAGGGGCGCTCGGGAAGGGAGGAGGGGAGGCCACCGCAGTTTCTCTCCAGGTCAAGGGACCTACCCCAGTGGTCTGGCTCCAGGGCTGCCTCGGGGAGGGGGAGGGATACTGCCCTTGAAGAGACGTGGGGACCAGAAACATAAAGTTGGAGGCCCAGGAGGGGGTGATCGTCCCCTCGAGTCCACGCTGATGCCAACTCTAGTCCAGGAAGCTGCTCCAGGGGCCACGCCCTCCCAGCCAAGGACCTAACCATCCCACGGTGTGTTTCCGTCTTTCACACTTTCCAGGCTAGCTGACACAGGATGAACCTGGTGATGGATGATGTGGGAGAGGCCAGAGCCCGGATGGAATTGGGATCTGTGCCTGGGTACATGGGGAGCACAGGACAGAAGCAGGAGGGGGTGGCAAGGATGCAGGTGGCTCCACTGTGGGACAAGCTGACTCATGGTGTCTCTGTCATGTCCCAGTGGATGCCCGGACAAGGCTGACTCACGTGGTTCTGGGGACCATCAGTGTATGGGGGGAGAGAAGGGGCTAGGAAGCCAGCGAGTGGAGGCGGCGATTGTGGAGCCCACGTACAGGAGGAAAGGGGAGGGCCCAGGACAGCCCCAGGTGACAGAGTTAGAGGCCCTCAGAGTCCACCGCACGTGCTCCAGGGGCACAGTGATGGGGTCACGGGACCAGCAGCGCCAGCTCTGCCGGCAGAAAATGCAGACCAGCGTTTACGGAGAACCAACTGCACGCCGGCCCGGACTTGGTGCCCTGTGTACACGCGGGAGTGTTCAGGGGATGTTCGTTGTGGCTCTTTCTGAGACCCAGAAAGCTGAAATGACAACCAGGAGAGCAGACGGAGGCTGCTATGGGCTGAATGTTTGTGCCGCCCCTCCCCCCAAATCTATCTATGGAATCCCTAATCCTCAGTGAGATGGTATTCGAAGGTAGGGCCTTCGGGAGGTGATTAGGTCATCAGGGCAGAGCCCTCACATGGGATTAGTGTCCTTATAGAAACAGACAGACAGCCGGCTTCCTCTCTGTGCTCCGCCCGGTGAAGATATAAGGAGACCATCTGCAAGCCAGGAAGAGGGGTCTCACCAGATCCCGACCATGCAAGCGCCCTCATCTCAGACTCCCCAGCCTCCACAACTGTGAGAAATAAATGTCTGTGGTTAAGCCACTCCCCATCCCCAGGCTGTGTCATCCTTGTTATAGCCTCCTGAGCTGACAGAGATGGAGCCAGCAGCTGGCTAAGCCCCAGGCTCCAAGTCCCTCAAATACGCGCAGCCCCAGCTGCTTCTGCTGGCTCCACGAGGAACAAGCCGCCCCCACGTCCTCCTTCCCTCCACCCCTTTTCCTCTGCAGAGCAGCCAGAGGTCCCAGTTAGGCAACGCAAGCCCAC